>NC_088870.1:10551737-10595372 GCF_032884065.1 Artemia franciscana | reverse complement strand
ATGGTCGACAGACCATAAACGACATGGAAACGAATCACTAGCGAGGCATACTTAAATCAACTTAAATCATTAACACATTTCCAGAAGGTAACGTTTCAACCCACTGTTGAACTGTTTAACATTATCTGTCACCTTTATACCCTCAGGGAGGGTAAATTTCTTTCATTTTGAATTTCAATTGAATGTTAAGTTTACAACAATGACTTTCAAGCAATTTAAGAATTGAAGTTTCCAACAGTGAGCAACAGAGGTGTTTTCAGAATCTAGGGGAATCTTCATAAGAGGGGGCAGATTCTATTTTGGATTTTAATTAAAGGTCTAGGTTCAGTTGGATCCAGACTCGAGCCTCCTTTCTCCTTTGAAACCCTACCCCTTCCCCTGCCACTCGCAACCCCACAGAAATTATAAGCATAACCTATAGTTTCAAACTGATTCAAAGGTATGAACTTGTAAGGCACAAAGAAATAGAGAAAAATTTATAAGAATTGAAGAATTTTTTCAAAAATTTATCTTTGAGCCTCAACATATTAAGCTTATATATTTAATTTGTTTTTGAATATTTTTATCCCTCATTTAGCTCAGGCGTATTACTCCATTTCATGCTATTACCAGCACATATTTGGGAAGGGTAGTTTTTATACTATTACTACTACTAACAACTCACTGCAGCACCAAGCCACCTGAGGACAACACTGCTACGCAAGCTACTCCTCCATCTCAATCTATTCAGAACTCCCCTTCTTTACACCCTTCCTAGAAGTTCAAGTTTAAATTAAATCCTTCCTTACGGCCTCCTCCCACCCTATTCGAGGATGAGCTCTTCATCAATCCCAATCTTTTCACAGCCTCCTTCTTTAAACCTTTCCAAGAAGTTTAAATTTAAATTAAATCCTTCCTTACGGCCTCCTCCCACCCTATTAGAGGATGAGCTCTTCATCTATCCCAATCTTTTCACAGCATCCTTCTTTACACCCTTCCAAGAAGTTTAAATTTAAATTAAATCCTTCTTTACGACCTCCTCCCACCCTATTCGAGGATGAGCTCTTCATCCATCCCAATCTATTCACAGCCTCCTTCTTTAAACCTTTCCAAGAAGTTTAAATTTAAATTAAATCCTTCCTTACGGCCTCCTCCCACCCTATTAGAGGATGAGCTCTTCATCTATCCCAATCTTTCACAGCCTCCTTCTTTACACTCTTCCAAGAAGTTTAAATTTGAATTAAATCCTTCTTTACGGCCTCCTCCCACCCTATTCGAGGATGTGCTCTTCATCCATCCCAATCTATTTACAGCCTCCTTCTTTACACCCTTCCAAGAAGTTTAAATTTAAATTAAATCCTTCTTTACGGCCTCTTCCCACCCTATTCGAGGATGAGCTCTTCATCTATCCCAATCTTTTCACAGCCTCCTTCTTTACACCTTTCCAAGAAGTTAAAATTTAAATTAAATCCTTCTTTACGGCCTCCTCCCACCCTATTCGAGGATGAGCTCTTCATCCATCCCAATCTATTCACAGCCTCCTTCTTTAAACCCTTCCAAGAAGTTTAAATTTAAATTAAATCCTTCCTTACGGCCTCCTCCCACCCTATTCGAGGATGAGCTCTTCATCTATCCCAATCTTTTCACAGCCTCCTTCTTTACACCCTTCCAAGAAGTTTAAATTTAAATTAAATCCTTCTTTACGGCCTCCTCCCACCCTATTCGAGGATGAGCTTTTCATCCATCCAAATCTATTCACAGCCTCCTTCTTTACACCCTTCCAAGAAGTTTAAATTTAAATTAAATCCTTCCTTACGGCCTCCTCCCACCCTATTCGAGGATGAGTTCTTCATCTATCCCAATCTTTTCACAGCCTCCTTATTTACACCCTTCCAAGAAGTTTAAATTTAAATTAAATCCTTCCTTACGATTTTCTCCCACACTATTCAAGGATGAGATCCTCCTCCATCCCAATCTATCCAAAGCCTCCTTCTTTACACCCTTCCAAGAAGTTTAAATTTAAATTAAACCCTTCCTTACGAATTTGTCCCACCCTATTCGTGGATGAACTACTGTTCGTCCATCCAAATCTATTCACAGCCTCCTTCTTTACACCCTTCCAAGAAGTTTAAATTTAAATTAAATCCTTCCTTACGGCCTCCTCCCACCCTATTCGAGATGAGTTCTTCATCTATCCCAATCTTTTCATAGCCTCCTTATTTACACCCTTCCAAGAAGTTTAAGTTTAAATTAAATCCTTCCTTACGGCCTCCTCCCACCCTATTCGAGGATGAGCTCTTCATCTATCCCAATCTTTTCACAGCCTCCTTCTTTACACCCTTCCAAAAAGTTTAAATTTAAATTAAATCCTTCCTTACGATTTTCTCCCACACTATTCAAGGATGAGCTCCTCCTCCATCCCAATCTATCCAAAGCCTCCTTCTTTACACCCTTCCAAGAAGTTTAAATTTAAATTAAACCCTTCCTTACGAATTTGTCCCACCCTATTCGTGGATGAACTACTGTTCGTTTGACCCTAAGTGGTAGGCCAAAAAAGACGATTTTTGACAATCTGTTTTTCTTCATCCGCAGAACGAGTTTTACCATTTCAACCTTTCGATCATTATAGCCCTAAAAACAGGATGGAACCACATTTTCGTAGAGCACAAGGGTTGCGTTTGTATAATAAATCTTCAAAATGTCGAAAGAAACACGTTTGTTCCTCTTCGAAAGGCCGTAATATAACTGTGTTGATAGATTTTTGTTTTTACTTGTTACAGTTAGAAAAAAGATGTATTTTGTAGCGGTAATCAAGAGGAAGGTCGTATCCAGTTTTTTTTGGGAAGGGGGGTGTAAGGTGTTTTAACCCCCCTCCCAAAAAAAAATGTTTGTCCGACACCTAAAAACGGAACAAAAATGAATGTAATCAAACTTCTGATGCGTTTTTTCAAGGTCCCCCTCCAAAACAATCCTGGATACGGGCCTGATCAAGAGGCAGATGTACTGCTGCAACAGCACCGGTCTCGGACTAGTCAGTTTTATTTAAGCCTGGAGAGGGCATTCATTTCTGTTTGACTAAAACGCAAGTAAACTTCTTGAACTCCACTTCCTTTGCATTTATGATCGAAACAGAAATATAATAACAAGTAAAATGTCTAACTGTAATTGTTTTCACTAAAAGTTTTATCCGCTACTAAATTTCTATTACATTCAACTATTATGACTAATAGCCATAGCAATCACGCCACCCATATTACCAGCATATGGTGTATTATCTTTATCGAACAGTTCGTGGCAACGAACTATAGTAAGGAGCGACCCGGCTCAATAGTAAACGAAACTCCAAAAAACGGAATTTCGATACTAAGAGATATATCAAAAGAATCGGATTTTTATTCTGATTTTAAATATATAAGTTTCATCAAATTTAGTCTTTGTCATCAAAAGTTACGAGCCTGAGAAAATTTGCCTTAGTTTGGGAAATAGGGGATAACACCCCCTAAAAGTCATAGGATCTTATCTTTGATTCTTTCTTGCAACTCTACTTTTTAAAACAATAAAAAACTTTAGCGTAAGGAGCGGGGTGTCGAGGAGGAAAAGCCCCTTTCATATACGGGGTAATTTCTGTTCGTTTTCAGTTTTAATGTCGCTCCTTACTTTCATTTCAAAAAACTTGTTTTTTTTTATTTTAATTCTAAAGCCCCAATGGATGGTCAATACACAAAAAAGACACCTTTATTTTTAATTCAAAGACAAAAATATTCTGAAGGAAATGTTCTCTCTATGCCATACCCATATGAACTAACTTTCCTAGATTCTTTGTCCCCTAAATCATATCCCTTACATAATGTAGACGTCATGGGAGATCATGGCTCCACTTCCAAGTTCCTGAAATTTTTTTTTAAATTGAAACTTTTCGAGGATTATTTTTGTTCGGAACTATTCTCCCTTTGCACAGCCATTTGAAGAAAATTTTAGGTTTCTAGATTATATTGTTAATGAATTCAATTCAAGAAGAATATTCAACAGAAAATAAATTCAATAGAAATGAATTAATTCAACAGACAGTTCAAATAAATTAACTAACAGACGGATTCTTGATTCACCTTTGGGTTTCTCAATGAAGCAAGAAGTGTAGAGGCGTTAGCAAATAGATAGTCCCCGGTCAAAATCGACAGCTTGTTGCCAAAGTCCATATTTTCCTTGGCAGAAAAATTATCACCAGATTTCTGCAATTTTAGAGGTATCTTTACAATGCAACGATGAATCATAAATCCAGTATGAAGCATTTCGGTAATTTCCGCCAATACCCTTTGACTAAAAGAAGGAAAGAGTAAAAAATACATAGGATAAGTAGAAAAGTAAATTGATTTCACTAGTGGTCAGACGCATAGGGGAGGGATATCTTCATTGCTTTCCCTCTCGCTATAAAATATATTTGGCCCCCTAAATTGAAGGAAAAATTAAAAAAAAGTCCCGCTAGTTTTTCACTTTTTACTATTTATACAGGAATTTTACTTTAATTTGGATCCTTTAACCAGTTTTAAGATTATTTTTGTCTTTAATTTTTTTTACGTCTTTGTCTTTTGACCCCGAAATAAGAATTCGGCCCTCAGGGGCTTGTAATAGTAATTTTATAAAATAAATATCTTATTTTTCAGTGCACTTCGCCAAAACATGTCCACATGTTACGATTTATCCTTGTTTCTACTGTTTTCCATTAAATAATGACTAATAGTATTAAATTCAACAACAATATCATTTTGCTTACAATCTAAACTTAATCCGAAATGCAGCATCAAAAGGACACTTAAAGGAGCTGAATATAACTGAAAGCAAGACGTGTAATTTTCCCAGTGATATTCAATCTATTTGCCACTTACTGGAAGAATGCCAATATACAGCACACCTAAGGGCTTTAGCAAAATACGAAATCTTGACCTGGCTCGTACTTAACTTCTCTATGGGATATCTTGGTTGTTTTGATTACATGCTGGACAATGGGGCAAGGGGTTAGCCCTCATTCCATAAATTCAGATGTGCATTAATAAGGAAGCTGCGCATCCCTTTTTCATTTCTTTTTTTTATTTTTCAAATTTGAAATCTTTTTATAACGGAAAAAAACAGACGGTTTTTATTTTCTCCATCCCTAATTTAAAGTTAACTTACACTCTGCCTTGTTGTTATAGCGACTCCTTTATATGCATGATAATCTCCCCAGAGGTTTCCCTTGTTGAATTACCCACTGTTTAATTTCCCTTGTTGAATATACCAATTATTCCCCGGGACCTACATCAATTCAAACAATTTTTCATCTTTATTAAAAACATATATTGTTAAAACGGTGAATTACCCATTGTTTAATTTCCCTTGTTGAATATACCAATTGTAATGCCGTTTTATATTCCCGGGAACTACATCAATTCAAACAATTTTTCTTCTTTATTAAAAACATATATTGTTAAAACGGTGATAAGCCAAGAAACTTGTTTGATTTCAACTAGTAGTAGTAGTTTAAACAAATTTCATGATTTTTTATTCACAAATGTAAGGTCTTATTATACTTTAAGTTGTCAAATTGATTTAGAAGCATTGTTGAATGTTTTACTGAAAAACGTATAATAAGTCCTAAGAAATTCGAAGTTAGAAGAATAAAAAACGCTAAGAAACTTATGATTAAACTTATTTTTATAATTTTTTTTATAAGCTTATTTTATAACTTTTCTTTATAACACACAAGACAAGATTCCGATGACCTGTTATTGAAGAAAAAAATTAACCAATTCAAAATTGACTACTCCACAAATCCTTTATTTGGCTATCATTTTCAAGAAGAATTCTAAATCATTGTGTAACTGAGATCGAAAATACTTGGTAAATTCCAACTGATATTCAATTTTAACCTCCCTAATATATTCCTTATTGCTGTGATTCTCCTTTGAACAGCATAGTACATACAAAAAGTCTAAACTGTCAGTGAAGATCCAATAAAATTCAAGAAGCAAAGCTACTAGAAAATGCAAATGCATTTTGGAAATTCAAATTTCTGTAACAACAGCACTGACATCTATTTTTAATCACCCTAAAATGGATCTCTGTTAAACTATTTACCGACACAACCACAAACTGCTTAGAAATAAGCGTTAATCTACAAAAACACAGAGTTCTGGTGGTATTTAATTCTAGATAAGAGAAAATGCGGACTAAAAAGTACCATATCATGAAAAAGTACTTTACTCGTATAAATATTGTTTTTTACTCTATAGGCTATTTTTGCAAAATAAAAAATACTAATTTTTAAGAGTTCTTTCATTTCATTCTTTTTAATTTTCAAGGACTGTCCTAGAGTTCCTGGACAATTCTAAGCAAAGAAAAGAGTTTCTACCATACACCACACAATGATTGGACTACATATAATGCCTTCCATCAGTGAGATCCACTCAGTTAAAGGGCATAATGAACGTATTTCCCCGTTTCTTCCCCATGTTTTTCTTTCTTATTGTTGCGTAAAATCATTGGACTTGAATCTACAGGTCTAGTATCAACTGAATGAGAAGAGATTGGTTTAATACTGCACTGGGTTTGAATTTCTAACCTCTCTACACCTATACGCAAAACAATAAAAAAAAGGTCTCAAGGGCCTTTAGCCTCATCAAGCAGGGCAAACTACCACAGCCCAATTACAATAAATCATATACAGTGGGCAACAATTGATTGATTCTTAATCTAACGTTGAGATTTTAAAGAAAGTAATACAAAGTAGAATCACGCTTTTATCTCCTAATGTACTAGAATCTTAAAAGTAGTCGATTTTTCTTTCTACGAGAAAAAATTTGTATTTTTAAAACCATAAGTAAAAGCCATAAGGGGAGTCATGATATAAAAGCTAGTTCTTGAACAGGTATGAAATGTTAATAATGAAATAACTAGAGAAAGAAAATCAACTCAAGGTAAAATATCTGAAAAATACTTAAAAACAAGTTTTTCTATGCAAAAATTAACTTTTAGGATAACTGCTCATACCTCTGCAAAATTTCAGAGGATTTTTCGGCAGCAGTGACATCTTGATCAGCGAATCCAGCAGCTTTTGACAGTAGCAACACGGTCAAACTTCTAGTCTGCATCGAAGTTTTCCCATCAGCAAGGATCTTCCTTAAACAGAAGCAAGACATGTGGTAGCATTGTTATATCCATTGGTGCATATAATTTTAGCTTAACCTAGGGGAGAGAGAGCAGAAAATTTTCACGGATGGGGCAAAAAATGGAAAAATACATCTTCCGGCCGCTCTTTTTAAGATAAAAGCTCCTTTAAACCAACCTCACGGAAAAAGGGATTTAGATGGAGGCTCATATTAAAATGTGACACAGGGAACACAGGGAATGTATTTCAAGTTTGTTTATTAAGCTGTGGTTCCTTCACTAACAATATATGTACAACAACAAAAAACATGATCCTCCCTTAGTGGACTCCGTACCCGAAGAAAAAATTGAAACAATAAAAAAGGTAAAGGAGCGACATGATGTCATTTACCACAATTAGTTAAATAACTTTTTTAATATAAAAATACAGACACACAAACGAAAGAAGGTACAAACCTGACAACCTACAGTACAACCTAACATAATTGGCAAGGTGACGCTTGCTGTGGGTCGTAAATAATATTCAGTCTGGGGTCTACAGATAGAAAATTCTTAACCCGTAAACAAGTGGTGGGAGTCTGTGAAGGTCTTTTGGACCATTCAATCATGTTGCAAACAACAGGTGGCAGTCTATCACCCTTTTCCTGAGACACAAAAATGGCAAAACGACCCGACACACAAATGTCTCTACGGTAAACATAAAAAGCATGAAAGAACATGAAAAGCTATTTTAAGAAAGCTACTGAATCATGTCGGTATAGGAAAGCTGGTGTGTATCTAAACAGTGGTACTGATTAGCATCACTTAAAATTTGCCCAAGATTGGCACAAGGACACTTCGAACCAGGAATTGTCCACAGAGCACAAGGACCATTTAAACCGGGAATGATCTACACAAATTTTGATGACTCCATATGCCTCAAAAGAATGAAACGAACAAATTGAACAAAGATATTAATAGCCTACAGTTCAAACCTAAAACATCACTGAAAACGGTAACAATGTTCCTCCGATAAAAAGACCTACTCTAAACAGAATAGAAGAAAAGATTGAGGAATGACAGCAGGGACATCTAAACTATTTTGCTGCAAATGGTTTAAGTTCTTTGCCGGCATTCTGTAAATATTATTAGATAAACCTTGAAAAAAGGGTTGTTTTTTGGCTTATAAGATAAGAAAAAAGACTTTCAGATTAGACACATTATCGGGGTATTAGGAGGACAGAGATGGTAAAAGGTGATTGGGGGAAGTTTACACTTGGATGCAGAATAAACATAAAACGATAATTCAGAATCTGTTGATAGCCCATTTGATAATGGCTAAGTTTTTAGATTCCAACCATTGTTCCCTGATCCACTGATCCCCCTATGAATCACCTGATTAGACCAAAGGGGTACAAAATAAGAATTTTCATTTTTTGGACCATGGTAGCCCTGGAAAATCACGACCAATCCCAACATCACCGGAAAAAGCGGAAGCTTTACTACGTAAAGTACCACACCAAAAGAGGTATTTTACACCAAAAGACTTTACTGCACTTTTGAAAAGTTTCATAAGCACAACAAATCTTTCTTTGCCCAAAAACGGTTTATCATAACAATTTATTGTTTATTTAACATTTTTATGGCCAAAGTTCACAATTTGATTAGAAATTTCGAATCTAAATTAAATTTCCTCGACTAGAGAAGATACATTAAAAAACGATAAAATATCAACTCCAGCATACAAACTATTAACGAAAATACAAAGAAGCTACTAATTATAAAGGAATCTCGCCGAATCCCAGACAAAGAAGGACGTGAAAACCACAATTTTCTAAGATTTTTGTTTCAGTGGTTAAAAAAAATACGAAGTTTTTAGGGTAGTATCAAATTTTGGATCACTTTACTACGTTCAACCGTGAAAATAAATAACCAAAACAGGTCACTTAAATTTTGCAAGTCCATTAAAATCCAAAGTTTAAGAATATGTTGCTTCCCAGAGACAACAGTACCTTCAAAGCAGAGCTACTTCTTCTTGAATTGTTCGGTGACATGGGTTTCTGGCTTAATTTTGCTGATTCTTCAGCCTTGTTTCTTTTTATTTTTAGTTTGGTGTCCGGTGTTTCTGGCTTATTTTTACTCATTTTTCTGCCTAATTTCTTTTTTTTATTTTGTGTCCGGTGTTTCTGACTTAATTTTATTGATTTTATAGCCTTGTTTCTTTTTATTTTTAATTCGGTGTCCGGTGTTTCTGGCTTATTTTTGCTCATTTTTCTGCCTAGTTTCTTTTTTTTTTTAAGTTTGTTTCGGTGTTTCTGACTTAATTTTAAGGATTTTCCAGCCTTGCTTCTTTTTATTTTTAATTTGGTGTCCGTGTTTCTGACTTATTTTTGCTCATTTTTCTGCCTAGTTTCTTTTTTTCAAATTCGTATCCGGTGTTTCTGGCTTAATTTCACTGATTTTCCGGCCTTGTTTCTTTTTATTTTTAATTCTGTGTCCGGAATTTCTGATTTATTTTTGCTCATTTTTCTGTCTAGGTTCTTTTTTTGTGTGTCCGGTGTTTCTGGCTTCATTTTACTGATTTGTAGCCGTTTTTTTTTTTAATTCGGTGTCGGATTTTCTGGCTTTTTTCAATGAAAGTACAATAAAGGCATTTTGCAACAAAAAAAAGGGATTTTTCGAAATTTGGGGAGAGGGGGAGGGCATACATGCAGATGGAAAATTATGAAAATTCCCAAACTCTATGTTTAATTTTTTTTTTTACTTGATTTTTACTGCCTCAAAGAAGATGCTTCCACGGAAAAACTTACGAGCAATCACTAAAACTACCGATAAGTTATAAACGCTGCTAAAGACATTAGTAATATCAAATTACTAAACGAGGCGTAAGTGAAGCGTAAAGAGCGAGGCGTAAACGCCTCGCTCTTTACGCTAAAGTTTGACTCTTTCTCTTAACTCTATTTTTAAAACAGTAAGAAACTTTAGCGTAAAGAGCGGGGCGTTGAGGAGGAAAAGCCCCTTTCATATACGGAGTAATTTCTTTTCGTTTTAAGTTTTAATGTTGCTCCTTACTTTCATTTAAAAAACTTTTTTTTATTTAATTTCTGGACGTTTTTGAATTAATGCATGTTTTGATCTTGGCTCTCCGCACATAAATAATTAAAACGAATTTTGCATATTAATTAATTGCAATTAATCAGAAGATTTTGAGAAAAAAGGAGCGAGGGAGGAGGCCTAGTTGCCCTCAAAGTTTTTGATTACTTAAAAAAACAACTAGAACTTTTAATTTTTTACAAAGGTTTTCATTGGTAAAAAATATACTTAACTTAAGAATTAACTTACGTAACGAACTTCTATATTCGTGTGTTTTTATTGTGTACTAGCTGTTGGGGTGGCGCTTGGCGCCACCCCAACACCTAGTTGGTGGGGGCGCTTCCTGCCCCAACCCCAAACCCCCCCGCGCGCGTAAGTCGTTACGCGCCATATTAGTTGTGTCCCACCTGTGAATATAGATATATATATATATATATATATATATGTATATATATATATATATATATATTATATATATATATATATATATATATATATATATATACATATATATATATATATATATATATATATATATATATATATATATATATATATATATATATATATATATATATATATATATATATATATATATATATATATATATATATATATATATATATATGTTTTTAACTACGTAAAACTTGCGAATATACAACATTCTTCGCTGTCCCATTGTCTGTGCATATAAATAGATTGTCGGGTTTACCGACTCTTGAACATGCAATATATAACTGTCCATGGGAAAAACAATCCGTATTCAGATCTATACCTCATTATTCTAATGATTGCCCTTGAGCTTTATTGATGGTGATTGCTAATCGAACATTCCCTGTGTCCCCGTCGTCATTTATATATCCCCCTGTGCCCCCCGGCGTCCCCGTTGTAGTTGTGTCCCTGTGTCCCGGTCGTCATTTATATTCCCTGTGTCCCGGTCGTCATTTGTGTCCCGGTGTTTTTTTCTTTTTAGTTTTTTACCTTTTTTATTTTTTTCCTTTTTTTAAGTTTTTTCTTTTTTGGTTTTTTCTTTTTTTAGCTTTTTTCGCGCCATATTAGTTACGCGCCATTGTAGTTGTGTCCCTGTGTCCCACCTGTGAATAAATATATAAATATATATATATATATATATATATATATATATATATATATATATATATATATATATATATATATATATGGGAAGTTTCTCCATGGAAATATCCTCCCACGTAACCCCCCCCTCAAATCTCCCCCCTTAACCAAAAAATCCCCCTGAAAACGTCTGTACACTTCCCAGTAACCATTACTATGAGTGTACACAGGTAAAGTTTGTAACTTGCACCCCCTCCCAGAGGAATTGCGGGGGAGTAAGTCGTCCCTAAATACATAGTTATTAGGTTTTTCGACTATGGTGAATAAAATGGCTATCTCAGAATTTTGATCCGGTGACTTTTGGGAAAAAATGAGCGTGGGAGGGGGTCTAGGTACCCTCCAATTTTTTGGTTCACTTAAAAAGGGCACTAGAACTTTTAATTTCCGTTAGAATGAGCCCTCTCTCAACATTCTAGGACCACTCAGTCGATACGATCACCCCTGGGAAAAAAAAACAAAAACAAAAAAACAAACAAATAAACACGTAATAACCGTAAAAACATAGATAACCGTGATATGTCTTCTAGCAAAAAATGCAAAATTCCATATTTTTGTAGATAGGAGGTCAAAACTTCTACAATAAGGTTCTCTGATACGCTGGATCTGATGGTGTGATTTTCGTTAAAATCGTATCACTTTTAAGGGGTGTTTCCCCCTATTTTCTAAAATGAGGCAAATTTTCTCAGGCTCGTAACTTTTGATGGGTATAACTGATCTTGATGAAACTTATATATTTAAAATCAGCATTAAAATGTAATTCATTTGATGTAACTATTGGTATCAAAATTTCATTTTTTAGAGTTTCGGTAACTATTGAGGCGGGTCGCTCCTTACTACAGTTCGTTACCACGAACTGTTTGATAGTACCGTTAAAATAGTAGCCGCGTCGTAATAAGCCCTGTAATTTGAGTATCATGGTAATATTTGGTAATTTACGGTAATTTTTTTTTAGAGCAATTTTTCATTTTTTTTTCATCGTAGTTGAAACACTTGGAAGTTATGTATTTGAAGATTACACCCCCCCCCCTCCAGCCCTCGGCACATAAGATAAGATTTATTCATCATGAAATACACATACAATATTACATTTTACTATTCCCCCCAAAGGCTATATTCCCAATTATATTCCCAAAGTAGGGAGAAGACAAACGAGTCATTTACTCAGAAAAAAAATTAAAATAATTACTTAATCACAGAGAGAAGAGCAAAAAGGAGTAGAAAAGAAAATATAAATAAAATAAAACTATAGAAAACAAAACTAAATAGATTGAATAGACTCAATTAATTTAGTGGATTAGTAGATTAAATAGACTCCAATAAAATAATAATAATATACATATAAAAAAAATAGATAAAATAACTTCTAAGAAGCCAAAGAATTTTTAACAGTTTTTTGAACAAACCGAATGAGTGGCGCCTTCGAGCTGATTCGGGAAACTTATTTCACACAATATGACTCGCAAATAAAGGATTAAAATCTGACCTTACACAAGGAGTAAAAGGAACTTGAATTGGATTTGGTATTGCAAAGATTATACCTATTCTGATCAGAGGTAAAAGATGGCGGAACACTTGGGGGATGGGGGAGGTCACCAAGAAGCTGAGAAAATGTAAAGCATGGACATGGAAGAATATACAGTGACTCGAGATCAAGCAATAGGTTAACTCCAGAGCGATTAGTTTCCTTAGTGTGGTTTCTAGCTTTATTGTAAACCTTAGAAAGTGGTTTGAACAATGAAGGAAAGGTTGACATCCATACTATCGGACAGTATGAAACGTAAGATTGGATCAAGCAGTGAAAAAGGATTTATAGATTTGTCCAGGGATGTTTATGTTTCTTTATATTTCTTTTATAATTCTATTTATTTTAATTTTTATAATTATTTTATAGATTTTATAAATCTAGATAAATAGATTTTATAAATCTATTTATTTACTTTTATAATTATATTTCTTTATAACATAAAGTATGTTTAAGTTTCCTTAAAATACCAAGAGTCCTGCGTTATCTTCATTTTGATCAAATCAATGTGACGTTTGAAAGACAAGTTTTCATCAACAAGAACGCCTAAAAAACGAACATATCGATCTTTAAATCTATGAATTATTCCATTTGACTGGGGAATTTCAGATAACTGGGGATAAATCTGAGAAAGACGCAAAAATATCAAAACTGGACTTATAAAAATTAGGGGTAAGATAATTAGCATCAAGCCATAACATTACTCCCTCAAACGAATTTTCTAAATTTAATCGAAGCTCTGATTCACCATTTCCCGAAGTGCCAAGTGTGCTGGAATGAAGCATGGAATGAAACAAAACGAAATGACAAAGTAATTGCTTAAAATAAAGACAAATAAACAAATAAAAATAAACAAACAAATTAAAACAAATAAAGAAGAATATTAACAAGTCACATACTAATACATTCATGCAGGTAATTTATTCTACGCAAACGAGTTTCACCCGGAACTTTAGCTAAAAATGGTCCATAATCAGACCAAACACTTCTTGGGCCAAAGGGGTTACGAGCCGCGTTTAATAGATCGCGACGCTTTTTAGTTAGGTTTTCAGGCACAAACACACCCGACTTAGCCAACTTACTTTTTGCTCAAGACACTTTTCGAGCAATAGTCAAGCTAGAAAACTTTATCAAAACTGAGCTAATTTTCACATTTTCAGTTTGAGTAGCAGGCATACGTAATCGATTAGCCTTTAAGAGGTCCATTTTATTTGAAATCTTGCAAGCCCATTATTTGTGTTATTACTTCATTAAGATTATCCATCAATTCCACACTTGGGTTTAGTTACACACTACAGAAAATCAGGGTATCAAGTAAGGTATCCTGCTCAAGTTGGTCAACCTTGTCTATTTTTGAAATTTTATTTTCAAGCATGTTCACTGTATTATAAAGTCTTGGAAGGGTTATTTCAATTTTTTTTCAAAATTGACATTATATTCAAGGGAAATAGAATTATAAACTTCGTTCACAATATCTTTGCTGATAATTTCCGAAGCGCGGCGATCTTTCATTGTGTCTGAGACGACACGAGAAATGTCATTCATTAGATTGGGCTTAGTGTTCATTATTTCCTCTTGAGCTCCATTTATCATTTCCTTTAAAGTTGGTACTGCCGCAGAAGTCAGAGTTGACAGCGCTAGGTTGGATATTGCTCTAGTTGTAGTGGGTAGTGATTAGTGGATTTTCAGAGTCTAGAAAATATCAGGGAATAAGCGCTGCTCTTCAAAAGCCTTATTTACATCTTTATCTGTCCTTGTAAAAACTTCTTTAAAGTGGTCATTCCAGTTGCGGATATGTACTTCAGCTATATTACGCTCAGAGTGGGTACCATAGCAAAAGACTAGAAATCTAGCTTGATTTTTCTGGTCTTCGGTGGTTTTGATAACTACTGATGGCCATAAGGGGTATCCCTGAAATGAAGCTAGGACAAGATCAAACGGTTTGTATTTTGCCATTTTACGATGAGCAGTCGCGAGGGGGGCACGTCAGGTAACAAACTTCAACAACGAGATGTTCCAATTTGCCACCCCAAAGTACTCACGTTTGTAATAGGAGCTTGGTTTTTCACGCAAGTTCATCAAATTTCAGCAAGGACTTTATCTGATTCAATTGAAAACTTGTTTAGCTCTTCACTCTTTGAACTCTTAGAGTGAATTGAAGGGTTGTAAGTTACGCCCCAAGGGCATATAAGATTTTCATGGAAAGGGTGGTCGTATGAATTACAGAGGGGGCTCATTGGATTGGATATCAGATGTTCTAGTGCCTTATTTAAGAGTCAAAGTGATCTGGGACCTTGAGATAGGCATTTGCTCAAAAATAGCCCAAAGGCCATATTATAAGGCTTTTGGGGTTGATAGAATCTCCCAGAGTCTGGGGGTAGGGTTGAAAGTTATGCCCCACGGGCATATAAGTTTTTATGGAAGGGGCTGGTCGTGTGAACTTTAGAAGATGCCCCTTTAACTAGAATTGTATAGTTCTAATTCCCTTTTAAGAGTCAAACATAATGTCTCTTTTCCCAAAACGCATTCAATTCAAATTATGAGATAGCCAATTTGTCACCAATAGTCCAAAAATCATATATCTTTAGGGTATATAAGGTTCTTATGGAATGGGTGGTCATACGAACTTTGGATCGAATGGAGCTCATTTGATTGGAGGTCGGAAGTTTTTTAGGGTCCCTTTTAAGAGTCAAGAGTGAATGAAGGGCGATCAGCTCCCCAGCCTATCGTTCCTTAAAACATATCCAATCAAAATTTTAAGAGAGCTATTTTGTTCAGCATTGTTGAAAAGTCCATTAGTTTTGTCTTTGGGAATGTTAGCCACCCCCCCCCCCCACAGTCCTCAGGACAAGTGCTGCAAGTTAGACCATTCGTTCATTGTTTACACATACTATATGTTATTGAGAAATGCATACACGCTAGAGCTTTACTTTCCAAGAAGAATAAGGGCATTCAGGTGAGCCTTTTAAAGAATATTGAGGGAAGAATTGAAATAAATCAAAACAGATTATGTGAATATGGATTGTCAAAAGGGTGTAACACAGGTATAACTAAATATATTAATTTGGAAAATTCAGGGATTGATAGGGGAGAAGATCAAAAAGGTAATATTTGCATGCTATCAATACTACAACTACCACCACTACAACTACCACACTACTCCATCTACAATATTGAGGGGAAATTTGAACTAAATCAAGAGACGCTAAGAGCATCGAGATGAAAATTCCAAGAAGTATATGAACATACAGGTTATCAAAAGGACATATAAGCAATGTCATAGCAATGGCTAATTGTAGTAAGTTGAAACTTCCAAGACTTGATGAGAGAAATGTTCGACTGACCAAAAGGCAATATGTAAACACTACTGCTGCTGGTAGTACTGCGTTATTCAATACTAATACTAGCACTATTAATACTACTACTGTGACTACTATTATAACTATGCCTAAGGGTATTAAGATGAAATTTTCAAGGAATTTTGAGGCGAAAAAGGTGAACTGAATCACAAAATGCCGTCTGTATGCAGGTTGTCAAAACGGTGTAACAGTAATTTATTAGGAATACTTTAGTGTGTGAATTTGAAACTAACAAGGGGTTATTGTGAAGGATGTTGAACAAACCAAAAGAAAACAGTTGCATCCTATTGCTACTGTATCTACTCATACTACTACTACTCTTACTATTATCATTTTATAACTAAAAAGTTTAGAGTATATAACGTTTATGTTTAGATCAGAGTAGTATAAACCGAAGAATTATAGAAGAATTATAGAAGAATTATAGAAGAATTATCTGAGTGATAGATCATATGAAAACAAAGCTAATGTAAAGAAAATGGAGAAAGCATTAAAATATGAACAAAGGAGGTATGAAGTGGAGACCATGGATAAAATTGCCGAGAATCTGAAAGATGCAGCTAGATGGCATACTAGTAAAATATTATACTGGCATGTTAATAAATTGAGAGGGAATAGTCAATCTAGGCTTGCCCGGGTTAAAATAGGAACGGGGCTAAAATTAGTGATAAGGAAAGTGTTAAAGAGAGATGGGCAAAACATTTTGAGAATATGCCAAACCGAGATAGAGTTGCAGGAAAAGATATAGAGGAAAACAAAACAGTTTATGATACCGTGGATGTAGAGAAAGATTTGTTTTGTGAGGAAAAATTGGCGACAATACTAAAAGGATTAAACAAAAAATAAGACTCCGGGGGCTGATAGTGTGGTAAATGAGTTTCTTAAATATGGCGGCTCTGAGGTTAGAAATAAGTTACTGAAGATTATGAATATGATTTTTGAAAAAGGGGAGGTACCTAGCGATTTTGGGAAAACAGTAATTATACTACTGTATAAGAAACGAGATAAGGGTGAGTGTCGTAATTATAAAACATTAGTCTGATCTCTGTAGGAAGCAAATTAAAACTTTTAGACTGAGAGATGCTGTAGACAAAGATTTAAGAGAAAAACTAGCGCGGTTTTCGAAAAGGTAGAGGACGTGTCGATCAAATTTTCACACTTAGGCTAATAATTGAAAAGTGAATGAGTTATCAAACACCTTTGCTCGTCAGTTTTAAAGATTATGAGCAAGCATTCGATTCTGCTGATAGAAGAGCTTTAGGAAAGGTCTTATCCTTGTATGGTATACCAGACAAATACATTAAAGTGATTATGCTATGTACGAGAATAATACTGCTGCGGTTAAGGCAGGAAATGAGGTTGGCAGCTGGTTTTGTATTAAATCAGGAGTTAAGCAAGGTTACGTTCTATTATATAGAATTGTGCATCATTTTGATGGACTTTGTCTTAAGGAGTGCAGAAAAGACAATGACAGACCACGGAATCAAATGAGGAGGAAAAACTCTCCTGGACTTAGATTATGCTGATGATTTAAGCATCCTAGATGACAGTATGAGCAAAATGAATGAACTTCTACAGATTTTGCGATTTCAAGGTGCTAGAAAAGGCTTGAAAATAAATGTTAAGAAGACTAAGCCACTATGGCTAGGAATAACTTTGGATAGCGAAAAGATTGATCAGGTGAGCACCTTGGTAGTATTAATAGTAAAGATTTTGAGAGCAGTGAAGACGTTAAGAGTAGAATAGCCAAGACTCAGGGTGTTTTTTCCAAGTTAAAAAGGTTTGGAATAATAGGAAGCTACAGTGATGACAGTGGTCAAATATGGCTCTGGAGCATGGGTGCTCCGAAAAGCGGATGAATATTTGCTAGATGTTTTCCAGAGAAATTGCCTACAGATTTTTCTGGATACCCAGCTGACTGACTGCATTTTGAACAATAGGCTGTACGAAAAGTGTGGTTCAATCTCGCTTTCTAGGTCGAAAATGAGAGAAAGGTTGAGATGACCATGGCGCGTTCTGTGGATGAAGGATGACAGATGGCCAAATACTGTACTTTTTGGCCAGCCGCCTAGGGCTAAACGGAAAGCAGGTCTTCAGCAGTTGGGGTGGGAGTATGTCATAAGGAAAGATTTAAAGGAAATGGGAACTTCCTAAGAAAGCGTAAAGAGGGAGGCTTTGCATAGATTGAGGGATGGAGGAGGAGCATGTATAGCTGTGTTGGCCTTAGGCGACGTGGTGCTGCAGTGAGGTGTTAGTAGCAGTAGTAGTATTATAACTATTGCAACTAAAGCTTAGGCTACTAAAATTAATTCTACTACTACTAACTACTACTGCTACTAAAATGAAGTATATTAAGGCTAAAAATTGGGATTTATAGGAAGTGTATGGAATCTAATTTGAAACACACTACGCTCACACAGGTTGTCAAGCGGACGCATAAGAAATGCTTCAGGAATGGTTGATGTTATTAAGCTGAAACTTTCAGCGTGTGTTCAAGGGGATGTTGAAGAAAAAAATGGTGCTATGCGCATACTGCTACTAATGCTGCTACAACCATTGCTACTGCGCATACTAAGGGTATTAAGGTGAAGCTTTTAAGGAATATTTAGGCAGATGTTGAACTAAATCAAAACAAAATATGAGCATGTTGACTTTCAAAAAGGTGACAAAGCAATATATGAAGAACAACTTATGTAATTAAGTTACACTTTACGGGTAAACTGCGGAGGATTTTGAACTAGCCAGATGGCACTATGTGAATACCTTTAATACTACCGCTATAGTTACTGTAACTAATGACGCTAAGGGTATTAAGGTGAAAGTTTTAGGAAATTTTTGGGAGGAGTTTTAATTAACCGAAAAAATTGTATGCATGGAGGTTTTCAAAACTCCATGCATGGAGTATATAAGCAATATCATAGGTAGCACCCTTCTGTAATAGCAAGAAATATCATTGAAACTTTTAAAGGAGCTAATTCGATTCAAAATTAAAAGTTCTGGTGCTCTTTTTAAGAGTAAAAAGAGATTGGAGGGCGAGAAGCCCTTCTCTCAAGCCCATTCATTGTCAAAACAAATCCAGTTAAAATTTCGAGACAGCCACTTTGTTCAGCATAGTACATTGATCCAGTAACTACCTCTTTAAGGATATTGGGCATCTCAACCCCCAAAATTATGCAACTGACCCATTATGCTTTAAAAATAAATGTTGCTTTATACTAAATCAAAAGGCATTGTGTTCAAGGTTGCCAATAAGACACCTCAGCAATACATCGAGAACGACTGGGGTATTAAGTTGAAACTTTTGGGGCTACTTCTGCTCTTACATTTTGAATAAATAAAAAGAGTGTAAGTGGATCCAGGTTGTCAAAGAGCATAGATAGAATCTTTTGGGAATAACATTAAATTTTATTTTTTAAGCCAACTTCAGGAGTTATAAAATTAAATTAAAAATACTGTTTGCATCAAGATTTAAATTGTTGAAAAGTTTCTCCAACATACAAATTACATTCCAAACTATGGATTCTTGTAGAAAAAAAAACTAAAAAGATGTAAAATATTTTTTTCCGTGAAACAAAAAACGAACAAAACTAACTTAAAAACCAAAAAAAAACTATGTCAACAAAAAACGAACAAAAACTAATTAAAAAAAAATTCTGCAAAACAAGGTTTTCAAAGAAAAGTGAAGAGCTCCATTAAGCCAAATATGAGCAAAATAAGTCAAATAATGTTCCAAGCATAAAACTACAACAAATCACTATTAATAAATAAATAAAACTCAAAACGAACAGAAACTAAAATAAATAGCCAAGTGAAACTCAAAACGAGCAAAAATTAATATGAGTAGGGATGATAGCCCCTATGCCTTGTTTTAAATGTTTTCACTTTTTTTGCATAATGAATAAAAATTATTAAACATTTAGGGAATGATTATCAGTATATTTCAATTAAACTGACAATCCAATGTCATTTGCTATTTTTCAGTAAAGCGCAAAACATGTTCTGATCTTGAGAAGACCTGGGGATTTATTGATAGTGATTTGTGGTTGTTTTAGGCTTGGAAGATTATTTGACTTTATTTCTGCTCATTTTTTCCTTAATGGAGCTCTTTACTTTTCTTTGAAAAACTTGTTTTGTGGAAAGTTTTTTTAAATTAATGCTGATAAAAATGTCAATGAGATAACACCAGTAAATCGGTAGCAGCTCGAAATAAATGCGGTAATTTGAATAATATGGTAATATTGGGTAATTTATAATGAAAAATAAGATTATGGGGCAATTCTAAATTGCTCAAAAGTAGATGCTTTTATGCCCCAAATACATGCTATTATGCCCTAAAGTAAATGCTTTCATCAGTCTACTTCCTACCATTGACCAAAGCTACCATCAATTTACTAATAAATGCTGATAAAAGCACCAATAACTTGGTAGCTGGCAAGTAAAAAGTGCTATAATTTGAGTAGTACCACAATATTGGGTAATCTACGGTAAACACAATAGTAAGGGTAATACTGGGTAATTTAAGGTAAATACAATAGTGAGGGGCAATTTTAAATTGCCCCAAAGTAGGTGATTTCATTGAGCTACCTACTAGTAATCACTAACCCCCCCCCCCCAGAAAAATAAAAATTACCAAAAACCTATGAATAAATGCTGAAAAAAGCACGGATAAAATGGGAACTAGCTGGTAAAAGGAATGCTGTAATTTGAGTATATATATATGGCTAATTCCTGGTTTGTTATTCATTGGCAGGTCCTGGATACAACCTCAGCATTTAAAAACTCAGTCTAAATTGATTAGCTGATTGCTAGTGTCAGCTGAACCTTGACACAACGTAACTCTCATTGTGACTTGGTCTTAATACAATTTAAGATATAAATATTGCATTGCACTTTTAGTATATATGTTGTAAATAAAAAAGCAGGACTTACTTGGCTGTTTTCAGCAAAGGGTGACCACTTCCCACAAGTGACCTTAAATGGTAAGCAATATTCGACATTTCATCACTTAATAAAAATCGTAAATTCAGGTAAGATGTAGTGTATCCTACAACTTTTTCTGCATCCAGTATAGCTTTATTCCAATCTGTTTTAGCATTGGGGCTTCGAAATCCTTGTAGAAAATTTGTGAATTGAGAAAGTTGGTGAATTGTCCCCCTAGGAAGCAAAATAGAAGCTTTTGGCTTTAAAATTCGGGCAAGAAGTTTGACTTGATGATTCATCTCTGAAACAAGAATGCATGTTTAGACAAATCTGAAAACAATCCTACTTTAGGGTAAATAATTAATTGTCTATACATCAACATGATACAGCACATGGACTAGGTCCTTGCAGGAGCTAGTCCTGCAAGGACTAGTGGGGAAGATATTAGATATGATAAATGTTCCTCTACAAGCCATAAACTCGAAAAAAAAAATATTTTATGGTCCTTTCAGACCAATCTCATAATTGGAGCATTTGTGCAGATATGCTCTGCACAATACCCTACTTTATACAATTGGGATTCGGCTGCAAAACTCAGCAATTCACTAATGTGAAAACAATCATATGATGTTTAAATGGTAGCTAAAACAAGTATCTTTCTGGAGCTTATAATTGGATTCAGTAGATTTTCAAATACTCACAAAAGAGTATATGTTCTTCTATTTTTTAATTGAAAAACGAATATAAGGGCGACAAATCCAATAGCTACAAAAACACTGATCATTTATATGAGTCGCCTCATTTATTGTGAGCATTCCACTGATAGCTTAACACTGAGCCCTGTTTTGCTCTCATTTTTGCAAGATTTAATTTATCCATGTGTTTAATATTAGATAGTAATATTATAGTAGTAATATTATACTAGTAATGTAATAGTAGTAATATTATATTACTACTAGTAATATAGTATATTACTATATTACTATTAGATAGTAATAATAATAATATTAGAAGAATAAGCAATTCAAATATTCAAGGGATAATTTCACAGTTTCTTTCAGTTTTTTTTTCAATAGGCATTCCAAGGTAAACTATTTTTGAGAAAGGGGGACTTGAGCATTAGCTAAAGATAAAAAATAGGGCGATTTGTCTCTTTAAAATTGAAAGCTACAACAGCAGTTTTTTCTACATTGAAATGAAGCCCAATATCTTTATATTCATTATAAAGCTGATGAAACGCATTTAAAAGTACAGGTTAAATTCAAAACGTCATCTGCAAAAGTCACTACCGGTAATGACAAATTACATCCATGGTAAATACAACTAAATTAACAGAGTTTTGGGCATGTAAAACAGAGTTATTAAATAAAGTCAAGGTAAGGCCATCTTGACAGACTCCTTTCAAAATATCAAAAAGGGAAGATCCCCTTTTAACTCCAACTTATACATTTATTTCATTTATTTTAACTTCAACATAAACAGAAGGCATTTTACTACACAAAAACTTACCTTTTTGCCTTTTTTGGGATAGGGGTTATTTGACCAACTGTAAATTGATAAGGAACAACTCCGTTTTCAATAGACAATTGAAAAAGCAGAGAAAAATGATTAAACAGAAAAACACTTTCATAATCAAAATGTCTGACAGTAATTCAATCAACTCCTGCGGAATTTATTCTCTTTAGTTTTTTACAATAAAACGATGCATCACTTGGCTTGATTATAAATGTTGAAGGTGCGGGTTGATTGAGACAAGCACTTAATTCTTTTTCAAATTTTGATTCAAGAGCAGGATTGGGAGAAGAAAACTCATGCTTATAATAGTTTATTCACTCAATCTCAGTAATGTTATTTGCACAAATGTGTTCACAAGGGCGTTCAATTTTTTTTCTAGAGCTTTGAAGGGTTCTCTACAATTTCATGAGTGTTCTCTCAATAAGATCAGCCTTATATTTTCTAAACACTTTAGCAAAAAAAACGTTCAGAACGTAGTCGCAAACCATTAACAGTCCCAGACTTCGGCTGCCTTCCAAATCCTTCCAAATATTCAATCAAATTCTAGAAGACTCGCATGTGGACATAAGGGAAGAGTTTTTTTTACCAACCCTGCACTTGAGAGCCTTTCCTAACACGCTTGCACGCACACTTTAATGCATGGTTAATTACTGTTAGATAGGCGGTGATTCTGATGGCTATTTTTTGCACTAAGGCCTAAGTGGGTGCACAGCAAATGAACAGGGCACCTTAACATCATTTAATATTCTGTTGCATTCAAAACGAAACCTCTCACGGTTAACTTTTTTCAAGTCTTTTATATAAAACTACTTTTTATCTGGTTGTTTAGAGGCATTGAATGAAGCATTAAATTCCAGCTTTATTGGAAGGTGATCTGAATAAAAGCCATCACTGATTACCTCAACCATTTCACAGGGAAAAGGTGCAATAAAATGATCAAGGTTAAAAGTTGCTGACAGGACACCAATAAACGTGTAAACCAATAAACGGTTAACTTTTTTCAAGTCTTTTATATAAAACTACTTTTTATCTGGTTGTTTAGAGGCATTGAATGAAGCATTAATTTCCAGCTTTATTGGAAGGTGATCTGAATAAAAGCCATCACTGGTTACCTCAACCATTTCACAGGGGAAAGATGCAATAAAATGATCAAGGTTAAAAGTTGCTGACAGGACACCAATAAACGTGAAAGTTTCTGTTTTGGCAGTAATTGAGTAGGAAGGGGGGAGGGAATTCAGAAGGAGTTGAGTTCTTGGCAATGAACTGTCTGTTAATTCACGATTAAAGTCTCCTGCAATCAAAAGTCGAGCATTTGGGCACTTTGAAACTATCTTCATAAAACTTGCTAGCCTTTTGCAAGCATTTATGAACTTATTCTCTGATTGCAAAGAGCAGTAATTAGTTGGCAGGTAAACGTTTATATAGATTAGGTCCGAAAATTCAGCAGCAATGAAATGGTCATTCAACTCAAGGAGATTGATGGGAAATTGTGAATGATTGTGCTAATGCGCCTGAAGGTCAGCCATGGCAATTGTTCATTTTTTCTGCATGAAATAAGAGATAAGAATTCTGGGAGATGCTGAGTAGATTTTTTCTTTAATCAGATAAAAAATATTCTTGCAGAAAAATTATATCATTTGTACTTAAAAGTTCAGAGAGGACTAGGCCTTTGTCAACCACTTTGCCATTGACATTCCATGACAAGAGACTTAAGGCTCGAGCCATTATGCTGACTTAACTTTACATAAAAGTCCTTGAGCAGCTGGACATTTGAAGTTGTATAAGGGGTGATCCTGTGATTTGGACAATGCACATTTCTTGGGCATTTGACAAGGAGATATTTTGGAACTTGAATGACCATGGTCACTGCAGACTGTGCAAATACCTTAATTTTTGCAGCTGCTGGATATATGCCCATAGGCTTGACACTTGAAACATCTCACCGGGAAGGTGAGATACTCAGCAACTTTGATATTCTCATAGTCTATGACTAGGAGATTTTTTATGGGATTCAAAAGTCAATTTTGGTTTCGAATTTCATTTGAAACGAGCGGATATTACCAATCTGTTTTGCACAGACACATTTCGGAGTCATTGCACAAAGTACATTGTTATTTATATTGCTTGGGACAAATTAACCAATATCAAGGTGAGAGGGGCTTTGTTGCAGAAAGAGACTTGTTGCTGTTCTGAAAAACCCTGACAAAAGTTTGTGCATGAACCTTGCTAGCTGTAACAACTCGCCAATTATCTTTTCTGGGCTGAACTTCAATAATCTTAGACCACTCTCTGCCACAATTTTTTTACAAAAAGTCTTTCCTGAAATCTGACTTTGTGAGGTCAGATGGTAAATTCTTGAGTACCATTGCATATGATAGCTTTGTTTCAGTAGCTGTAGGAACAATTGAGAGAGAAGGAGGGTCATTATTCATGAAATGGTCTAGCTTATAACAAAGCTCTGTAACTTTTCTGGTGACTAATGCTGCTATCTCACCAAGACGGATAGGGACTTCGTCAGGTTTAACTATCACAAAGACTGGCAGCTCAACGTTACATTGCTCACAAAGTTCAAGTACCTTTACCATTTCGTTAATATTGTCTTTACCACTTTTTTAATTGACTCTCTATTGGTGTAGTGAGCACAAGACCATAGTATCCCCTTAGCCTTGATTATATTGTCCTTCATAAAAAACTTGCATGTTTTACAACTTGTCTCATCACTCTTGTTTCCAGCTTTTTGAGCACAATTTAAGAAGTTCAATTTTTCCAAACTAATTTCTTTGACATAGCTATCACAGATAATATCTCAGCAACAAAAAATAGGTCTTACTTGGTCAAGTTGCTGAACAAGAAATAAGTAGGTCAAGTAATATAATCAAGTTCATGGAGAACTATTTTCAGGTTCAAGTATAGTTATGAAATTATTTCGAAAAAAGACCATAGGGAATCACAGTTGTCTTTACTGGATTCGCAGTCATACTGTATGAATGAGATTATATCCAAAAAGAGGTATTTGCAGTATTAACTCTGAATCAAGACTCAATATAGTAGGCTAATAATAATAATTTATTTGAGCCCTCTATGCATTCAAAAATGCACTTAGAGGAATGTGGAAAAGAAATACACATAATAAAAACACCCATCACCACAAACACTAAAAAACGCACTAACAACAACCCAAAACTGACTCAGATTACTGTCTGTGGCTTCTAAAATATCCATCTTATCACAAATCTCAAAAATTCTGTGATGTTTGGAGATATAGCTGTTACAGGACCAAATAGGAACACAAAGAAAATACTTACAAAATTTGAAAAAGACAGACCAAATTTGTTGACGTTCAGACAAGGTAAAAAACTTCCATAATGGCACCAGAAAAAATACATGGGGAGCAAAAAATGAGTTATAAAGCCAACCAAGCGTTTTTTTTTGTCAAATTGACCTTTAACTCTAGAGAAACATCCATAGGACTTTCTCAACTTCTCTTTCAATGCATTTATTGTTAGTGACCTTGTTGCTTGAACCAAGGTCCCAAATGAAGTCCAAGGTACTTGAGAAGCACACTGGCAAAAATTTAATCAAGGCAGGCCAGAATTTTTGAATTTGGAGGGTGATGATGACCAAAAACGAGAAATTCAGTTTTAGCAGAAGCAACTGACAGCCTGATGTCAGACAACCCGGTACAAAGGCTGTTCACAGAAGTTTGCAGTGATTGCAAATTATCAGAGAGCAGAAGAATGTCATCTGCATACAAAAGGTGACTTGCATCAATAGATGGCTTGATAAAAAAAAATGCAGTATTCTGTGGGTTGCACTGGGGATGGCATTGTTAAATATTGCGGGACTTTACACTGAGCCCTGTTTTGCTCCACAATACACAGAAATTTGGCTGCTATAAATATTTTCAATTTGGACATGTATAGAAGACTTTTGATGCCATTGCCACAAGGAGGCACAAATGAATGGGATCATAAGAGCACAATTCTCAAAAGTAATATCCAATATATACTGATGGCTTGGTAAAAGTCAACAAATATGCCTCTACAACTGTTTGTCTGATTTATTCATTGAATACAAAAACCAGACTTCCTGATAATTCTTTCGTCCTCACTACAGAGCTGTCAGCCATAAAAGAAGTTTAAAAGTTGTCAACATCAATCCACCAACTTCCAAAAGAGTAGTATTGCTCTCAGATTCCAAAAGTGCCCTTCAGGTTATAGATAATATCCATTGGAGTACCATGAACATAGACCTGAGGTCAATCAGAGATCTATCAATCAGTCTCCAAAATAACCCTATTGATATCAAGTTTGAGAATATCTCTAGCCACCAGGGCACCAAATATAATGAGGTAGCAGACCAGCTGGCCAGTAGCTCTTTGAATAATCTGATCAACCCCAGTTTGAAAGTCCAGACATTCAGAGACACACTAAGAAGAAGAGTCTATTCAAAAACAAAATGCCCTTTCCTTCCTTATTTTGCAAGTAGTTAATAAATACAATAGCAAGACTTATTCCTGAATCATAATGACCTACAGATGGAGAATTGTTGCAAAGCCAAAAAAGACTTCAGAAGGCTTGGAATTTTAAGAAGAATAAAAACAGACCTCTCACTTAATAAGAATACTGTAACCAATCCTGGAGATACAGCTGAAGCCTTGAAAAAGCAGTTCACGTCAGTTTTCATACCTCCAGATAATACTCCCCAGTCAGAAATGATGGAGACCAATTTTGAGAAGCCTATGAAAATTATCACCATCAAACCTATGGATGTAGAGATATGGCTCAAATGATTGAATCCAAATAAGTCTGTTATATGTTATATAAATAAATAACTCCTGATGGAGTTCACCCTTGGACCTTGAAAGAGGCCCATTCAGAATTTGCCCCTCTCTTATAAAAACTGTTCCAAAAGTCTCTAGATACCAAACAGGTTCCTCAAAATTGGCAAAATAC
This sequence comes from Artemia franciscana, assembly GCF_032884065.1. Classification (NCBI taxonomy): domain Eukaryota; kingdom Metazoa; phylum Arthropoda; class Branchiopoda; order Anostraca; family Artemiidae; genus Artemia; species Artemia franciscana. The sequence goes on along the minus strand of NC_088870.1, from coordinate 10,567,776 downwards.
AAATATTACTCCTGTCCAAAAGGATGGAAGTAGGAATAAAGTCACCAATTACCCGCCCATTAGCATCACCTCAACAGTTGGTAAAGTTTTTGAAGGAATTGTGAGTGCCACAATTATAAAACATATAATTGACAAAAAACTGTTCACAGACAGCCAACATGGCTTCAGATCTGGGTGCTTAGCAGACAAATGTTATATATGCTTATGACTATAGCACTGAGTTGCTAGATCATGATACTTCAGTTGACATAAGGCTTTTAGATTTTTCTAATCTAGTTACAAGAGCTTAAATGCTGGAAGACCTGTAAGTGGAAGCTTAAATTTAGCATTCAAATGCAAATTGGCACACTCTGGGAGAATGAATATAAGATGGCAGCACCATATGACTGGAAGGACAACTTAAGACAAATGACTGACTCTTCAGCAGTTGGGAGAGATTTGGGACACCTCTGAACAATGATGATCAGCAGGAAATAGCATATGTCAAAAGATGGACAACAAAAACTGTTAATGAATATAAGAATCTTGACTACCTATCTCAACTGAATAAGTTACATCTCCCAGTGCTTGTGTACAGACATTAAAGAGGTAATATCATCATGCCTTACAAGCTTTTGAATGCTGACTCCTTTTGTCAAAAGTCCTTTTAGTTTGATGAATCCTTCAGGACAAGGGGGCATAGCAAAAAGTTGTCCCAGAAGAGGGCAGATCCAAGAGTCCAACACCACCACTTCTCTAACAGAGTGATTGCCTATTGGAACAATCTTCCTCATATTGCAGTCACTGCTCCCTCCATTGATGCCTTTAAGATTACTATTGACAAGAGTTGGTCCATTAAACAATGAAAGACAGAAAGGGATGCAATTGAGTCAATGGCTCCCCATCATCACTGACCAGCAACTTGACAGGATATTTCCTGATTTTGCTGGATAATGGAATTTCATGTAATTTACCATTGTTTTGTTTGTTATTTTATTTTTTATTCATAATTTTGTATATTCTTAGTTTATTATATTGATTATCATAATTGTATTTCTATTTAGAATTATAGGCTTTATCCACCTGTTATAAAAATTTTACAAATGGAATTTTGTATAGTAAAGGTTAAAAATAGCAGCTCTCCAGAAGAAGACATGCTAGAACAAAAACAGAGATATTTTTAGATTGTCAATCTTCTGCTCATTTTTATAAGCTAGTTTGGTTGTTACACTTCATTACCAGTTCCCTTTAATGTTCTCATATAGATCAAGACTATTAAAGAAACTAACCAAAAAATGATGAAAGTCTTACTTCATGATATGCACTAAATATCAATGAATCATATTTCCTTGTTTTTTTCCTATTAAAGTAAATCTCTTTCAGAGTTCTAAAATTAGAGTAAATTTCACCCTTATTATGTGTTCTTAAGATGTGTGTTGTGATTTTCAATACATCAATAAAACAGTTTGCCCATTGACAAGAATCACATAAAACTTGCCATATATTACTTTTTTTGGATAAATTTTCTGATTAACTTGCTAGGAAATAGATATACCTTTGGAAACAGAATTTCATCTTGAAAACAAATATAACATTCATTTGTATTGACACACAAAGGTTAGCATAAACAAATAATTGGGGCTGTTGAGAAGGAAACAGATAAAGAAAACAATTCTTGCTCCATAATATGCAAAAAAAAATGCAATTAACATGTTTTGAATACAGGTAAAAAAAAATATTTTACCACCAACCAACCAATACTTTGTAAACATATGGGCCAAATTATGGTACTGTTCAGTTATAGCTTCTATGTTAAGTTCTTCATCTAAGTAGAACCTATTTTTCTGACTAATCCTAGTGAAATATCACAAAATATGATGAAAATATACTTTAGAAACAAATTTGGGCTACATATTTGCATATTTAGGGGTTGGGGCTGAGGTATAGTAGGTCTGTATGCAAAATGTGTTAGGTATAATTATTCTGTATATTATGAAGTGAGAAATATTTTCTAACTTCATACTGTCCAAATACTTTTTGAAACACAACACAACTTTTGTTTCAGCCCATGTTCCCATAAATTAATCAGTACTGATGAAGTCAAGAAATGGTATAACATATTGGAAATGTGAAATTTGGGATATATATTTGAATATGGGTTGGGTTTGGGGTAACAATTAAGTTCACTGTATTCAAAACCTGTTAATTTCAACTTCTCTGCATATTATGAAGTGAGAATTGGGTATTTGTGTCTTAAAGCCACCATATACAATGTGAAAATGAGACAAAAACTGGTTTTCCTGATCTTTAAATTAGCTTTTTCAGGGAACTACATAGTAGTTACATTTTAATTAAACATTTATTTTGTATTTCAGTTGGGTAAGTTTAGGTTACATATTTAAAACAAGGCATTCTGGGGGCCTTATTTCCACAATTCTCTGTTGTAGTTTCAATAATCTTTTTGGTAAAATTCTAGTTAAAAGACTTCTTGCTATCTCAGAAAGGGTTTAAGTTAGGAAAATGAAACTTTTATGGATGGGTCTACAGGTTAAAGTAGCCTATGTCCTGGGAAGGCATTTTAAAGTACCCACCTCTACTCCTTCTCCCTCTAGAGGGCCCTGAAATTTGCCTACATAACAAGTCTATACCTATTGAAATTTTGACAAAACAACATTTTTCCTTAATTTTCAGTTACTACTTGCTTTTTCTCTGCCTTTAGTTCTGAAAATGCAATTCCTGTTATTTGAGTAGAATTGTGAGCCATATCAATGTTGTTTTTTTTCTTTCTAAATTTAAGAAATGTATTTGCATAGGCTAACTTTAAAACCTTATAAAATAGAATTCAGCAAACTTATGAAGCTGAAAACAATTTTGTTATTCTTCAATTAAGCAGAAGATCTATTTTGCAAGGTTTCACTTTTATAACACACATATTTTTAAAGGTCAGGGCCATCTAGAGGGAGAAGTAGGGGAGGTAGTTGCTTCAAAATACCTTCCTGGGACATACTTTAGTCTGTAGATTCATCCCTCAAAGTTTCATTTTCTAGACCTTAACCCTCTCTGAGATAGCAAGAAGTCAAATAACTAGAATTTTACCATTTTTTTACATAAATATTTTACATTCATCATACTTGGGTATATTTGATTAGAATTTACCCAACTTGCACCTCTTGAGTGTGGTGGCTATAAGACACAAGTAGCCTACCAAGAATTGTTCTCTTTGCAAGTTTCCTTCCCAACTGCCCAATTTCTAGGATTGTACTTAGAAGACACCAAGTAGCATATTCGCTTTGTCCCTAAGTCAGAGATCTAATGAAATCAAGCAGACTAAATATATAGGCTAACAGCTAACCCAACTACGTTCCAAGAGTTATAAAAATCTAATCAGGGATTGTACCAAAAATGGTCAAATAGACGTTTTAGCTATTGATTTACGTACCTTTCTAATACTGAAACCCCCTTCAAACAGCACATATATATGAGACTCAAAACTAGTGGGGATACATTTTAAAATAATTTGCTTTAATGACAGTGTTGTCAAATCTAAACTTGGCCGCTAGAACGATTTCCACGAAACACCCTCAAAATTTGTCTGTCACAGATTGCCTCTGGTGAAGCTAAAATTATACAGAAAAGCGCCATCTATGAAGTTGGATCTTGGCCAGATGACCGCTCCCTCTTTACGCATTTTTGATTTACTTTTAAGCATTTTATCTTATATTAAAATCTTTTACTTAAAAAAGAGCAAAAAACTGCATTAATATGAAGAAATGATAATTTATCACTTATCCGTCTAGTTAACAACGCCTGAAAAATAATGGCGAAGACGGAGTGAAAAATTTAAATAGAAGACGAAAAAATTCACTCAAGCTTTCAAATAATAGGGAATTGCTAGTGTCTGCTCTTTCCTAAACTATCTTAAAACATTTTGCACTAAACACTGAGTTTCCATATATACGATTTTTCTGGTGAAATGTCGCATTTAAAAATTGGACACAAAATTTGCATGTTAACACGATAATTATCATAGGAGGTTATGTTAGACAATTTATTTGCGTCCGATTTAATATGTTAAAAATCAATGTTAAAAGTACATTAATATAAAGAGCTTATGTTTTCTGAATATCCTTTACAATGCGCTTTACCATCAACCCTTTACTTAACTGGGCACACCCTGGGCAAACTACAAAAATTCAATGTTTTTCAGTGTTTACCTTTTTTTATGTTGATTTATTACCAAAAATTAGATTGTAACATCAATAAAGCTAATTAGAAAAAAAGCATATTAATTCAGCTTTTTTTAAATAGCCTAGAACAAAGCTTATATTTTGTTTTATTTGATTAAGGGACTGGGATGCATAAAATGTCAGTAATGATGGTATTTAAAATAGCTGTAAGTAAGGAATTTTATGGTTTACTCTGTTTTCTTTCTTTTTGACTTCTGTCTAGCTTAAAAACAGATAGACTGCACAAAAGGACCACTTTTAGAATCAACCTGCCTTATTCTAGTCTAGATATTTAGCTGTTATGTCCAATGAAGGCTTTTTTGTGCCAAAGCTAGGCTATACTGCACACAACGAATCAAACTGGCCTATATTGTTCAAATTAGGCTGTTGACCATCTTAATTATTCTATTAACTTCACCCTCAACTCCAACTTCTTTTAAGACTTTATCCCATGCTTTCGTTGCAAGCAACCTTTTCTTATGGGTTTTATCAGCTTTAAATTATAATATTCTATAATTTCTAACTGACATAATCAATTTTCAGTAGACGATTTGATCTTGCCCAGCCTATTAATTTGATACGATTTATTCATCAGAATTATCGGAGAAGTTGAGCTTCATAAACTAGTACGATATTTTGGAATATCAGGCAAATTTTACGCAGGTCCAATATTCGTATATCTGGCAGAATAATCGCGTTTGCATGCAAATAATCCTATATGCGAGAACCCATGAAAAGGCTGAATTTTTTCAGCAGAGATTTATTACTTCATACATTAAATAATTTTTAAGATTTATATTGGTTTTATACTTTTACGGTTAGACATTTAGCAAGAGTTTTGAACGTATTTTGTCTATTGCTGCTCTGCAGCCCAGCAAAACTTACACATTTGACATTTTTTTCAAGGGTACGAGATAGATCTCGCCATTGCGCCAATTTGTTGGCGGCACACCACCAACAAAACACGAGCCTGTTTGAAGAAAAATTTCGATGGCACACCCCCCGTGACATTGTCGTGGCAGCGTGCCTCCAGTTAATTAGCCCAGCTCATTTTTCCTTGAGAAAAAAAGAAGAACAAAACGAAATTTTTTCCCCCGAGGAAGAAAATAAGAAGAGTAAATCGCCATGGCCTAGAATTTTTAACCAACATTTTACAGCTTCCTGTCACGAAAAGCGATGAAAACCTTATTTAAGCTTGGAGTCACGCTTCCTGTGTCCGTTTTTGGTTGTTGGATCATCGTGAAGAGATGAATAGAGACTCCTTTGAAAGCTAATATTTACATCTAGTTTTTTTATATAAATTGGGATCGATAGCGTCATATGGCACCAAAATCTGCACTTTTTAGCACCCAAAATGGGTTGAGGTATGAAACTAGTTAAACTGTAATTAGAAAGGTCTTGTTACAAAGACTTTACAGAATCAGTATGAGTTCAATTGAATAATTAAGCGTAGTGCCAGATGCAACGAAATGTCCGTTTTTCTGAAGTTTCTTATGTTAAAGGTTTGTAGTAGTGAAAATGTGATAGCAATTGCAGCTCACTGCCAAAGCACTCAACTCATATTAGAGTAGCAAGGATCAAACCACGGTGAAATCCCTTTCTTTATGTTTTCAGTTTGTCAATTTTAAAATTTCTCTCAGTATGTCACCAATAAGCGTAGCTCTAGCTACAGGTCGGCCTAAAAATTAATAAAAGTCGGCGGAGAGTGGCATTGGGTGAGGACAGGAGAGGGAAAGTATTTTTGAGGAAAATACTTGAAATTTATTCAAACCAGAAGTAAAATGGATCTGCTTCAAGATGAGGGCATAAAGACATCGCTTTTCCACCTTTAAGGTCAAACTCAGCGAATGGTGAAGGAAGTCCAAATTTATCAAACAGTTCGTGGTAACGAACTGTAGTAAGGAGCGACCCGTCTCAATAGTAAACGAAACTCTAAAAAACGAAATTTTGATGCTAAAATATACATCAAAAGAATCAGATTTTCATGCTGATTTTAAATATATAAGTTTCATCAAATTTAGTCTTTGTCATCAAAAGTTACGAGCCTGAAATATTTGCCTTATTTTAGAAAATAGGGGAAAACACCCCCTCAAAGGGTGTTTCTCCTATTTTCTTATTTTCCTATTTTCCTATCTTCACAGAATCTTAAATAAAATCATATCATCGCAATGGGCGTATCAGAGAACCCTATAGCAAAATTTTCAAGCTCCTATCTACAAAAATGCGGAATTTCGTGTTTTTTTGCCACAAGACAAATCACGGGTGCGTGTTTATTTTTTTATTTATTTTTTTTTTCCCAGGGGTCATCGTATCGACCAAGTGGTCCTAGAATATTGCAAGAGGGCTCATTCTAACGGAAATGAAAAGTTCCAGTGCCCTTTTTAAGTGACCAAAAAAATTGGAGGGCACCTAGGCCCCCTCCCACGCTCATTTTTTATCCAAAGTCAACAGATCAAAATTTTGAGATAGCCATTTTGTTCCGCATAGTCAAAAACCATAATAAATATGTCTTTGGGAATGACTTACTCCCCCACAGTCCCTGGGGGAGGGGCTGCAAGTTACAAACTTCGACCAGTGTTTACATATAATAATGGTTATTGGGAAGTGTAGAGTCGTTTTCAGGGGATATTTTTGGTTTTGAGGGTGGGGTTGAGGGGAGGGGGGTATGTGGGAGGATCTTTCCTTGGAGAAATATGTCATGTGGGAACAGAAATTCAATGAAAAGGGCGCAGGATTTTCTAAAATTACTATAAAAAACAATGAAAAAATAAACATAGAAAAGTTTTTTCAATTGAAAGTAAAGAGTAGCATTGAAAATTAAAACGAACAGAGATTATTACGCATATGAGGGGTTCTAAAATACTTTAGCATAAAGAGCGAGGTATTTAGGAGGAGATAAATACTTCGTTATTTATGCTATAGTATTTTTAGTAATTTCAACTATTTATTCTACGGCCTTTCTGATTCAGGGGTCATTCTTAAAGAATTGGGACAAAACTTACGATTTAGTGTAAAGAACGAGGTATTAACGAGGGTACAAACCCCCTCATATACATAATAAAATTAAAGAATATAAAAGTTTGTTACATAAGTTAATTCTTAAGTTACGTATATTTTTTACTAATAAAAAAATTCGTTGAAAATTAAAATTTATAGTTGCCTTTTTATGTAACCGAAAAATTGCATGGCAACTAGGCCTCCTTCCCCATCCCTTATTTCTCAAAATCGCCTGATCAAAACTAAGAGAAAGCCATTTAGCCAAAAAAGGAATTAATATGCAAATTTCATTTTAATAATTTATGCGTGGAGAGCCATAATCAAACATGCATTAATTCAAAAACGTTCAGAAATTACATAGAAAAAACTAGTTTTTTTTTTAACTGAAAATAAGGAGCGACGTTAAAACTTAAAACAAACAGAAATTACTCCGTATATGAAATGGGTTGTCCCCTCCGCAATCCCTCGCTCTTTACGCTGAAGTTGGACTCTTTGCCACAATTCTGCTTTTTAAAACAATTAAAAGGGTTGTTCTTGAATAATACTTAGGTATTTACTCCTTGCTAACACTTGAAATCAGGCAGTTGCGTAAGTGTACTTTGAGAATGGATTGGGGTTGGACACTGAAAGTTGCATTGAACGAGTCAGTGCAACATTTACCTATATACTATTTTTTGTTTATTTTACGCAAGTGTAGAAAGTTAACACAAAGCAGTTAGTTTCCAATGGGCTGATGATAGCAAATGATCGAAAAGTAGAAGGCACAACTTCTTTTCGATTGGAAAAGCGGTATTAGCAGAAGTTGTATGGATTGAAAAGTTTTCAATTCTCAACCAGTCAGTACAAAATTTTCATTTTCTTGGCAAAAAAACATCAAATTTAAACCAAGATTTTGATAGCATAGTTTTTTTGGCAGTTTGTTTGTTTGAGGGAAGAACTTATTTAATCGGATTGAAGGTCATATTATAGTGATACTACTATCTGGCTCAACTTTCTACATCTCTCTGCTTGTGTTTGTCTCATTTTTAGAGTAAGCTTTTGCTTTTGTTTTTACTGAGGGGTTTTACTAATCGTCTCAGATGTCCTCGGGACAAAAGCCAGTACCCTGGAATAGTTAAAGAGTACCGTGCAAAAGAGAGAAAGAAAAATTGTATGAGCTAGACCTTATTAAGGATAAAACATAAAAAAGAAATAAAAAGTCAACAACCAGAAAGCTTATAAAAGAAAAATAAAGCCCATTTTTCGAACAGATTCCGTTGGAAGCAATTACAGAAGAAGCATTGAATGAAAGACAACGGGGAAAGTGCTGTATAATGTCAGTTTTGAGCATTTTAAAAGCTATTCTTTTAGTGAAAAACTGAAGTTTGCTATAAAATTGTACATTTTTCCACTATGCATACCTCACCATGAAGCTAAAGTAAATACCACTTACCCAATCCCCCTAGTAAAATACCCCGTTCGTATTTGAGATCTTATGAGAAATTTGGACTTAAAATGAACAATGTAAAGCGTTAAGGCCCTTTCTCTGTAAAAGAAAGTTAATTGACTCCCACTCTGATAGATGATTTGCCATTCTGCAGAAGCTACAGACAACGGGCAAAATATAAAGATATCTTTCAAAAACTAGGAGGCGTCGTGTCACCAAAAAATGCTTATAGAAACAAAACGTTCATGGTCGTTCAAAGCTAGTCCAAAAGCCACCTCCCACCCGAGAAAATTGCGTCCTAACTGTCCCAAACGCCTATCGTATTCTATTAGGTCCTTTCTGTATTCCCTCGCTCATTCTGAAACCATTATTTATTTACAAATCAGGATTTATTATAAACATGGGTGGATTAAAGAGATTTGTCAAAATTTCATAAGAAACTACTTGCGCAAGAATTAAAGCCAAAACCTTTATTACAAATAGAACAAAAATTGATAACTTTTCCTGCTTCCCCATAGTCCCTTTGTGGAGTAGCAGTCTCGAGTTTTCACGTTTTCCTTTGGTAAAATTTAAGGGCCCCAAAAGAACACACAGGGCACCAAAAGTAATTTCATTTTTGACTTAAGATTATGTTAGTGGAACGTGAAGAAAAAGTTAAGAGCCATCTGAGCTAATTTGAGAAAAAGTCTAGGTTGAGAGGTCTGAAAGCTTAGTCTGAGTGAGAGGCAAAGCTGGCATAACCTTTTTTCAGAATTGTATAAAAATGATGTCATTTCACTTGTTGAGAGATAGTCTATCATACATCCATCCTAAGGTAGAACTAAGATAGATAGTCGGAATAAGGGTAATTAATTTTTTTTTCTCGGTTCGGGCAAGGTGCGCAATATACTAAAGCACCCCTTTTGACTAGACGACAAAAAATAATGGACCTATTTTTAGACGTTCTACTTTTCATTGCTGGCTTACAATCAGGTTAACATTCATTCATACTCCCAGACATTTTGGGGGAGGGAACAGCGGAAAAGTGACAAAGATTTGTCAAAAGACAAGCCTTTTTCATTGATTGATTGGTATGAATCGGAGTTTGAGAAACAGTTCTTTATTTCAGTTCGTTTTTGTAGAAGGATAGCCACCAGCTTCTACTTTTAATCGGATTTGGATTTCTTTTGCTTTGCATAGTTTTTGCGAATAAAGATCTGCCACATCCTTATTCGTTGCTAGGGTTGCGGTTTCTCACTATTTTTAGTGACTTTCTTTTATCGCCAAACGATTTTTCGGGTTAGAGGTTTTAAATGATTTTATTTTCTAGACTAACGATTTGTTCCTAAACCTTGTGATTGTTTATGATATAGCGGATAAATTTAAGCAAATAAATCATCCACGAAGCGAATTATTGAAAGCAAATTGATGCCTTCGTGAAAACTTTTCTGACAGCCAAGGATATATTTTATGGCGGTTAGCCGAAAAAAGAATCAAGCTAATTAGCTCTTTTTATGGAAAATTTCTATTGAATATTTAATTATTGTTTTTTATTGCTTTATTTTTATTAGTGTGATTCATAAGAAAGCCAGGCTACAGCTTTGATATTTAGTGGTCAGTATATCATAAATTAGGTTTATATTTGGCCAATCTGGTTATATTAATTTTGATTAATATTATAATTTGTCATATATATTGTATATTAACCTATTGTACGATGTATATAGATTGTATTTTGATTGTATTCAGAGGTATGTGTATTACTTTTGCGAATCGTCGTGGACGAGGATGAAGACCTTTTTTCAACAGTACGCTGTTGAATCACTAATGTTTGCTGTTGTTGCATTGTTCCACCAACGGGGACAAGCCCCTGGTTCCTTTGGATGTTCTCAAACTAATCCACAACAATAAACACAATTGACACGATAAAAGGCACATATTTTAAGGCACGTTTAGGTTCCCCGACGAATGCTTCTTAGCCACCACGTTCTTCTCTTTGCGGCGAGAATGAAAGATGAGAAGGAACATGCGAACTTACTGGCAGACTCTTCAAGAGAAACTGACCTGTGCAAAGATTCCCTCATGCTACGGGTCAAAACGACAAGATACAAGTCCAAAATTTAATTCTACTGTGGCTGACTCATAAAACTTATTGAATAACATGAAAGTACAATCTATTGCACATCACACATCACTCATAGCTATAGTACATTTAATATCTTTGCTGCAAATTGTTGAAGCTCACTATTGTCACTATTATTGATCTCGGTTTTCAGGTCATACACATCCGACACGGGTTGTGCAGATTATCGTTTTGAGTACGGCGATCAACACGGGTTCGGTTCTTCTCAGAACCCGTTTTCATCCATGCTACTCTGGAATGTTACAATTTTTGAAGAGCCAGTGTCCAAGAGACTTGCAAATCGTAAGATGAAAAACACTTTAAAGTTGGCCTGGGCTAAACACGGAGAACCTGAAAATGACTTTTGCCAAATCCGCTCAAAACACAGCTCAAACTCGATTCCTAAAAACGCAACTCTGTTTGTTTGACCTTATTCTGCGTCACTAAATGGACTGGCTTTTTTGATGACAGAAGACCTAACAATGAACTCTTGATATTATCTTCCAGTAGAATTTTAGAGGGCACAGCTATATATGCCTAGTTGTCCACTACCATAATTTACAATTAATTTGAAGGTGGATTCTTTTGAATTACACATCAGGCTTAAGACTTTTACTGTTAAGTAAGAGTAGCCAAACTATTGTTTGAAGTGATTCTTATTGATTTTAGGCCTGATTTGCATATTCTATTTAAGTTTTACTCGTTTTAGGATTTATTCATTCATTTATATTAGTACCTGTTGTATGTTTGTTTGCTATGATTGCTTGTTTAGTTTCTGTTCAATTTGGGGTTCTTTTATTTTTTAAAAGTAAAAGTTTTTTGTTCGTTTTAAGCTTGATTGGGATATTCAATTTAAGTTTTACTCGTTTTAAGATTTATTTATTCAGTTATTTTAGTCCATGTAGTATGTTTGTTTGTTATGATTCTTTATTTATTCCATTTCGGTTTCATTTATTCTTAGAAGTAATTCCTGATCGTTCTGAGCTAGAGTCATTACAATAATTTATTTCTGCTTTTCTTAATTCTAATATGAAATTTTGGTTGTCTCCACGGTCGCGCCTTGTGTTGACCAGCTTTTCAAAATGCTTACCAATATTGGAGCAAACAGTAATTAATGTGTGCGATTCACAAACCCCTGCGGTTTTGCCTTTCTTTGAGACACTGTTACTAGTTTGATTCAATAGGATATTACAGTTATTAGATATTAACTGTCTAATACTATAGATATTCAGTATCAAACTTTGAAGCTTATGGGGACGGTTCTGAAGCGAAAATCTGACGAACAGCCCTTATCTGTTCCATCCTGTTCACAGCCATTGCTTTCCTCGTCCTTTTTTCCGGCAGAGAATCCCAAATATATCGAATGTCCACTTAGGAGGGAGGAAATATTGCAGGAAGATTTGATTTCCTTCTTTAAGGTTTGACGTTGCTATTTTAACTTGGCTTTAAAAACACTGATTATAAAAATTCTACTTTTGGATGTTTTCTAGGGTAATATTTTCTTAGCGATACTAGCATGAATTACAGTAGCTGTTTTTTGGAGAATCAGTATCGTAAGAATTGCAGCGACATTAGGAGTTGGGGTTGGATTACTACTAGGAATGAAACTTATTTGACAACAAAACTACTTCATCAACACAAGTAAATCCTATCGAGGAAAACTTGAGCATTTATAGCCATCTCCAAACTGGCCTGTGAAGAGTCTTGAGCAGAAAGAGGCTCAGAATATCCTTATTTAAGAGGTTTAGTAGGGGGAATTTCTTCTCCTTACATTCCACTTTGGGCCTCTGGTTGTACATGTTATAATCCTTTAAGTTACTCTGATTTCAAAACGGCTCACATTTCAATAAAATCTATTTTTTATTTCTCTTTTAAAGAGGTTTTCATATTGAAACATATCACAAGGACATTTTAATTGACTCTGCCATTGTCACCTTCGATCTTTGTTCATTGCTCTTGCAATGCGCTCTAGGTTTTTCATTGGCTTCTTCAGTCGATCCTTCGGCATTTCCGACTCAAGTAATTTTTTATCGGTATAATCAAACACTTAGAGTGGTTCAGCCGAAACCACTCAAGTTGTATTGATAATCAAAAAGAATCTCTGTACTTCAACTAATAGAATCTAATAGCTCCGCCTACTCCTCCCAGCACAATCCACACATCGTTGCCAGGGTCATATGCGGTTCAAGACAAGGATTGCCAACTGGACACATTTCATGTCAAAAGAACACATTCCCGTGTGCCGGGATAAAATGACACAAAAGGGCAAAAAAGTGGCACATTTTAGAGATTTGGGACATGAAAGGGCAAAAGAGGGATACATTTTACAAATTTACGACATGAAACAAATTTTAGCTAAAATGACGCATTTTTTGATGCTCAGGGGAAACATTCATTGACCAAACAGCTGGTAACCTTGTTCAAGGATCTTCTGTTTAGTTTTAGCTCTGCTATTGCACCCAACACAGGTAAATTATTCAATGTTCTTTCTTCTAGAATAGTGTTCCACTTCCTGTCTTGTTAAATGGTAACTATGTAAGACTGGGAGCTGGAAGGTTCTTGATATTTTATTTCTGTTTGTTTTTATACGACACTCTACAAATTTAAAAAGTGAGGACACTTTTTTGCATGCTCTGTATGGTTTCAAGTCTCCCCTCCCCAAAAATTTCACGTCTTTTTCATTTCACTATCAAGTTCTCTTGTATTTTCAGCTACTTTGTTGTTTTTGAGTATGCACCTTCTCAAACAGAGTAAAAGAATAGGTCATAAAATCTTATTCATTTCTAAATTGTTATTTTCTTTTTGTTTTTTTTTAATTTCATCTAATTTTTACAACCTCGCTAATTTTATAACATCAGTGCAATCACGACAAAAAATAAAGTCTACACTAGGTATTTTCCCGTTCTAAATACAAGCGTACACAAAAAAGGCGAAATATTAGACATGGTAAATGAGAATTAAAAAGTAACTATTAGTTTTTCTTCTTCTTGGATTGTTATGTACACGCTTTCGCATAATCTTAACACCAGAATTGAGTTCCAGATCCCATATTAGCAGGTAGAGATCAATTTTACTACGCCAATACAAGGAACTGTTAGTTATTAATTGATCCACAGGCGTCACCTGGTGCAAAAAATCAGTTATGACAAAACCGTTCTCACGTGAAGATATTAGTAGGTATGTAACTGTGTCCGGAATTTTGACTTATACAAACTCTAGAAGCATCAGGGAACGTAAAAATAGGTGGAGCTTAAAGTCCCCGCCCATGTTTTTTTTCACCATTTCTATATTTCTAAGTTTTTGCTTTTTCCATTTTAATTTCCATAACAATCATATATTAAGTTACCTGATTGATTGAACCGAGTCCGTTAATTTTTGAATTAAAATGGAATAGTTGTGGGCATCAAGTCATGGCTAATGGTAGAAAAAGCCAAGATAGATAGTCCAATTGAGTGTTGCGTTTTGAGGATTACAATTGAGTGTTATATTTTGCATATTATTTGGCTGTTGATTTTAAACAACATTCAGAAATATTAAGAAAATTCACAGTCAAAATAGGATTCCCACCAAAACACATAAATCAGGTTTTCTTCTGACATTTACTATGTTCTATAAAAAAATTTCAATCAATTTTGCATGTTTTCATAAAGACGTATCAACATCAAATTGTTGGATTTTTGACTAGGCAAACTGATATACCTGAATGTAATATATAAAAAAACCCAGCCAGGTTTAAATACCAATCATTCCATTAGTCGGAAAAGAGGAAAAAGCAGCACAAAGGAAGAAAGTTGATAGGCTTTTAAACATTGCTAAGATGAAATACCTGAAGAAGAAGAAGGAGAAATCTGTCTTTCAGGCTAACACTTAAGAATGCTTCATAACTTAGGAGAAATTCATAAAAGCTTCAGTAGACCGGCTTACCATTGTCGTTCATTTGCAGGGCAAACTGCTACTTACAAGTTAACAGAGTGGACTTTCAGGCAAAAGAACTTGAGATTAATGTCACAAGTATAAATGAAAATCACTTGGGCCTAAAACAATTCCGAAGCCCTCAAAATCACCTGATTGTTCGTTCCTACCTATTGTTTCACTTCTCACATAATTAGCATGCTTCTGGAATTGTGTCGCGTATTCATTCGCCTCCCACCTCCCAATAAATTCATGCAGATAGGATTGTTGTCAACACAGTTTGAAAATAAAACACAACTCAGAACACTGTATTGATCAAAATCTTTCAAAACGTAAAAAAGAAGAAAAAGCTATATAAAATTATCATATCAAAGTAAATATACCGCTGCACTGCGACTGAGGGGTTGGGGTTTAGAGTAAATTTCAAGAAAAAACTATCAGCCAACTGCAGAGCCACATTATGCTCTTGGCAAAAACAAATAACTAGTTGAAACTTGGCCACGATTAGCAGAATTGACCAGAATTAGTAGAAGGAGAATTAGTTCAACGTCTTGAGTGTCACATTAGAGCCAGAAGTTAGATGTTGGGAAGCAGGTACTTGCATAAGCCCCAACAGAACATATTCCAAATATGTTAGGCATTTTTTTCTGGAGCTTACTCTCTCTCCCAAAGCCCATAGGACTCAGGCTAAAACGAAGTGTTATGTGCATCTTAGTTTGAGAAACCCTACTTTCGGGGCATTCTAACATTGAGACATTCCACCTCGTCAGCTTCTTCTTCAATTTACGAACACCTGACCCAATTAAGAACAGGAAAAAAAGAATTAAGACACTGGATGCATCAGAATTTTTAGAATAAAAACGAATCAGCCATGGTGAGATCCATGAACTTTTCATCGTCAGTATAACACGAAGGAGCTGAGACTCTAGCATTCGCAGGGGTATCATTGACTTGAGCCGAGTCAGCTACCAAATCTGTTTCTCCAGCAGACTTTAAAACAGTATCAGAATCGGAATTTTGTATGGATGGAAGGAGGGTATCCGAAAATGAAAATGATAGGCCGGGGGCTACTAAGTCAGTTTTAACTCGTAGAAAAGGTTCAGTTTCAACAATCAAGTTCGAGTAAGTGTCTATGGACAAACTTTCTAACGCCGACACATGGTTAGTGTCTGTATTTTGGACATATGCAAAGAGAGGATACGAAAATGAAACTTGTTTGGCACCCACGTTTGATGGGGAGGGTCCTGCCGGCTCAGTCTTGACTTCCAACAAGGGTGAAGTTCTAAAAGTCGTATCAGTCAGAGTCATAGTCAGATTGTCCACAGATTTTACAGTCGGTATGTTATTTGCAATTATGTTTGAAACAGAAGGAAAGAGAGTATTCGAAAATGGAACTGA
>NC_088870.1:10471737-10546737 GCF_032884065.1 Artemia franciscana | reverse complement strand
TCCTAGTGGGTCTGTTCCCTCTTTCCTTCAGATTCTTGATGAGGTCTTGGAAATAATCCAACTTCATTCATGTGAACTTGTAATTATGGGTGACTTCAACCTTAATTTGTGTGACCGGAGGTCATCCTCGTCCTTGAATTTTCTTTCGACAATGCTCGCTTGTGGAACACTACCTTCTGCATGCATTCCATCTCGCATAACTAACACTACCACTTCTTTCCTTGATAATATTTTTTCATCTTTGACCTTGGTGCGAAATTCTATATTGGTGAGTGAAATTCTCAGATTTTTTCCTGTTTTTTCCATGTATGATTTTTCCGATTCGTTGCCAAAAAGGAGCCAAGAAGCTGGTTTTTCCTCTTTAAAATTTAATGATCAGGGCTTGCATATTCTTAGGTCACGGTTGGCAGGTCGTTCGTGGAGTATTTCTGAAAATGGATCTGACATAGATTCTTTGTTTAATTCGTTTTATGATTCTTTGAAAGAAGTTATCTTTGATACATGTGATGCACCCCAGTCAAATTCAAAATCGAAAAGAACAACCCCTTTGAATCCTTGGATGACCCCTGGACTCCTTAAAAGTTGGAAGAAGAAAAATTATCTTTGGAAGGCTTACAGGTGCTCTAAGCCATTTTCGCGTGATTCTCGGCTTCAACTTTTCAAAGCTTATAGAAGAGTTTACAATTCGCTTTGCCGATGGGCTAAATCGTTATTTTATCATAGAAAATTCTCTGTGTGTGGTAAAGACATTAAAAAGACATGGCAAGTAATCAATTCTGTTATCAGGCCATCTTTTCTGCCTCCTTCTGTCCCTTCAAGTGTTGTGATTGACGGCAAAAATGTAAAGGGTGAGCTAAAAGTTCAAGATGGGTTTACTTCCTATTTTGCTAATATTGGCAAAACTGCAGCCTCTTCTGTAAGTCCTTCTTCTTCTCTACCTGATTTTAGGTCTTATCTAGGACCGCCTTGTCCTAAATCAATGGCATTGGAACCTGTCTCTAAAGCTGAAATAGCCAGAATTGTCAATTGTTCGAGGGGTTCTTCATCCTCTGGCCCAGACCGTATTCCGACTAAGGTTGTCAAGTTCATTCTTCCTGTGATTGTATGTGCCCTCACGAGACTTGTCAATCTTTCTTTTGAAAATGGTGTCTTCCCAAGTGCTCTAAAGCGTGCTCGTGTTATTATCCTTTTTAAAGGTGGATCAAGGAATGAACCTGCAAATTATCGTCCCATATCTCTTTTATCAGTGTTTAGTAAATTTTTTTATAAAGCTATGCTTTCTCGACTTCTTCTTTCAGTTTGGTTTTAGGGCGAAACACTCAACTGAGCATGCATATGCAACTCTCTTGAATTATTTAAATTCAGCTCTTGACTCTGGTTTGATACCTGTTGCTCTTTTTCTTGATGTTCGAAAAGCGTTTGACTCATTAACACACAAGATTCTTCTTTTGAAAATGTCCCATATTGGTATAAGAGGGAATGCTTATTCATGGTTTCTACCATATTTATCTGGTCGAATCATCTCGGTTCATCCGGACTTTTCTAATCCTTCTGGAATAGTTTGGCGTTCCACAAGGATCTGTCATTGGGCCGATAATCTTTTTAATCTACGTCAATAACCTTATTAATGCAGTTAAAAATTTAAAACCTATCATTTGCTGTCATCTTTGTTAACCAGTATCCGCCACTAGCTGTGACAAGAGTTTGTCCTTACCGGATACACTTATTGCTTTTGCTGATGACAGTACTCTTGGCACAGCTGGTAGAACTGAGTCTGATCTTCGTTCAAGGATGATAGCCCTTTTTGAAAGAGTTATCCAGTGGTTTGATGTAAATTATCTTGCCTTAAATGTCGAAAAGTCATGTTTTCTCATTTTCTCCAGAGTCTCAAAGGCTTGCCCTGATTTAAATGAAATAAATGTGTCAAGAAGTTCTCTAAGTAGACCTAAGGATCGTTACGTTCAATTCCTAGGCATCTTGCTTCATGAAAATCTTTCGTTCAAGCATCACATTGACCTGATTAAAATGAAAGTCTCCAGGAGTCTCGGAATCCTTAGGAAGCTCAAATATATATTTCCAGGGTCGATTCTTAGAATCATGTTCTGCAGCCTAGTTCAGTCTTATGTTTCATATTGTTCTGTTATTTGGATGTCAACTTTTCCCTCGTCTCTGAAGCCACTTTCAAAACTTGCAAATAGATAAAGCAAAGACTCTTATTCAGGAAACTAACCGATTTTCACTTAAACCCTTGCTTGATTTGAAATCTCTCTATTTTTTTCTTGTTCTTCTTTCATTTTTTACAGTTGCACGGCCATCTTCCTGCTGTCCTATGTAATAATATATCTTATGTTTCTGATCAATCGACTTATCATCTCCACACTTCCAACAATTTACTGGTTCTTCACACACCGTCAGTGAGGTCAGAATTCAACCCTCTGACAGCTTGCAACAGGATCTGGAACACGCTCCCAGAGTTCGTGCGAAGCTGCCACTCGTTTGGTATGTTCAAAAACTATGTTAGAGATTTTCAAGCTAGTAAATAATTTTGTTTGTTTGTTGTTGTTTTTTTTTGTCTCTTTATTTTGTATTCCGGTTTCCCTTGGAGTTGATGTCTCTGGATTGAGTTGGATGTTTAATTGAGTTGGTGAAATCATGTGCTACCCCCTGCCTAGCTCGTCATTTTTTGGAGATTATTAAGGTGGGCGACTCAATTTTGTTTTTTGGACTTTGTTTATATTTTTTGTTGTTGGTATTTTTTCTCCCCTGTTCTTTCCCGGCCATGGAGCCTTATGGGGGAGATTGTCTTGAAGCAATTTTTTGTTTATGGATTTTATTGTTAAATAAAGAACTATTAAAGTCGAACTATAAGTCGAACCTCGGGAAGACGAGGGGATTGGAGGGGGGATAGTTACGTTCTTCAAAAACAAAATGATATCTCTCTAATATCACTTTTTATTTTCTCTCGAAAAACTTATTTTCTGCTCGTCTTCTGGGTTTGCCCAGGGCTATTTTAAATATAAGATTGAAGGATTACTACCCCTCTCGACTCTTCCTCTTTTTGTGCACTAAAGATAGACACACCATGGGTGTAGCAATAACTACAACCAAGCAAAGAACGAACCACGTCCCATAATAACTAAAATTTAAAAAAACACATTTAAAAAAAAGCTTGCTAATGAGAAAACGTTTCAATTTGTAGCCGTTTCAAGAATGGTAACTATTATCTCGATTAGTCTTAATAGTAAAATGTTATTTTGAAAACCATTTTATAAAAACTTGAAAAAAAAAAATTTTTCAGGTCCTATCTGAGACAAGACTCTCGATAATTTGGAACATGGGCTGCCAGCCCTCTCAAATCCCAGTGACCCTCTCAAAGAACACGATTAAATTCAAGCCCATAGCTTCTGCAATATAAGGAGATATCACTCCACAAAACTCCTATTACAGGCTTGGACTAAAGATAGTCCATACAAAGAGAGGCCTGGGGGTAAGACCCTATTTATTTAGGGTCTTGGTAGACCCTATTTATATGTTACTTATTAGATCCATATTTCTTCAAAGGACCGATCACAAACTTCGTGGTAACATAGTGGATTGATACTCTAAATGACTATATGGGGCCCACTGCCGTATAGTTGAGTGACAGGCCTGCTACCTGTCTCTGAAAAAAAAAGACCCAGAAACTGAAACTTTGATTCAACTCCCTATGTGCTAACAATGGCTCTGGAAAATTTTATCTTTTTTTAAAACCTATCGCTATAACTTGAAACACATATTGCCTAATAATACACTTTATGAGGTTTTAGGCATACTTTATCGATTAAAAGAACTGATCTCCCCCAAATAGTTAATGCCAAACAACATTAATGAAAAAAAAAATAATGAAGCTTCCAAGATTAAAAACAATATTGTATCGTTAAACGAGTAATAACTGTGTACATATATTTATTTGTCTGTAATTTTTTTCTCGAAGATGGCACTATATTTTTTAAGATAATAACCCCCCTCCCTCCCACATCCCTCAGGACAAGGGTTGTAAGTTATGCCCTTGTGGCATATAAGATTTTCATAGAAAGTGTTGTCGTAGAAACTTCAGAAAGGGCTCACTCGATTGGAAATTGAGAGGAATAGTACCTTTTTTGTTAGTAGAAAGTCATCGGAGGGCGAATGCCCCACCCCACATCAACCATTTCCTAAAACACTTTCCATCAACATTTTGAGATTGTCATTTAGGTCAACGTAGTTCAAAGGTCCGGAAATTGTGTCATTGGGGATGACAAATACCCTTCCCCCCAGCCGAAGGGATAAGGGTTGTAAATTGTGCCCTGTGGACGTATAAGGTTTTTTTTTATAGAAAGCGTGGTCGTATAAACTTCGGAGGAGGCTCAAAGTGATTGGATAGCAACTACCCCCCCCCCCGCACACACACGTCATGTTGTCCTGATATGCATCTAATAGAAATTTTGAGACAGCCATTTTATTCAAATTCTAAGTATCATACAACATGGAACTTGGGTTTGGAGGGCATTTAGGCCCTTCCTCCGCGACAACTCCTCTTTTCACCAAACACATCTGATTGAAATTATGAGGTAGCGATTTTGTCCAAAATAGTACAATGAACATGTAATAATGCCTCCAGGATTAAGACAAACCCCTAGTGCCCTGGGGATAGGGTTATAAGTTATACCATGAGGACACATAAAATTTTTGTGGAATGGGCGATCGTATAAACTTCGGATGGAGCTCATTTGAATTGAAATTGGAAGTTATAGTGACCTTTTTAAGAGTCAAATGATTTTAGAGTAGCCAGCCCCCCTCCCTCAACCCTCGTTCGTTTCCCCTAACAATTCCACTCAACTTAAGGAAGATATCAAAAGCGACGTGAAAGATATACTGTCAGGTCTTACAAAACGAGTTGGGGACATTGAAAGTGAATTGGTTAAACACTGTAGATTCGATGACATGCGGACTGAAGTTAAAAAGCAGTTAGAAGACGGCCTGCAAGCTGCTTCAGAGACAAAAGCCAGTGAAATAGACAAGAAGGTAGCCGAGGCCGTACGAACCGACAGAGAAAGACAAAAGCATAAAAACAATCTCATCGCTTTGGGGATCCTAATCAGCCCTACACTGTCAGTTGAAGCGCAAAAGACAGCCAACAAAGCTTTCACTGTGGCACAAATTCTTTCTACAGAAAGAATACGGCCTGCCTGTTACTATCAAAAGTGTAAGGCGTCTGAATAAGCAACCTTCTGCAGTGTCCGCTCAAGATCCGTCCAACACCACCATACCGATTATCTTCACAGTTACCGATCGTTTGTTGCCCAGAAAAATCGTGAATAAGTCATACAAAAGAAGAAACAAAAACGACTCCATACAGTTCCGCCACGACAAGGTTAAAGCTGACAAGGGAAGCAGAAAACTACTACTGGCAGCACTACGTGATCGTGAATCTAATTGGCGAACTAAATCTGGTCATTCAAGGCAACAAAATCGTCCAAAAAAACCCGGAAGCAATGGTGGTGTGATTTCAATTGTCATCCCACCATCAGTATATAGTGTAAATAGTATGTTATACCATTCTTTGTAAAAATAAGAATGATGAAGTAACCCGTAGTGACATTATTAGTGATAAATCGTCAGACTCGTTTGTAACTGCAGACGCTTTCCAGGAAGAAGAAGAAGAGATGAGCTTTGTTTCTATTGATAAAAGCGAAAGTGACTCGAAAGCGGATGGCGAAGAAGAAGTGCGGATATCCATCGATCTCAGCGTAGCCATCACCAATATAGACCAGCTACCAAACGAAACCAACGAACTCAGGTCAACAATTTATAATAAAGATTATGATTTGATCCTCCTTACCCAAGTATGACCAAAGAATAGCCGGAACCAACTACCTGACCAACATGTTAAAATCCCGAGATACCAGATAATATCTAATCTTTCAAGCCCTGATTGCCATCGAGGTATTATAGCCATTGTTAAAGCTTCGTATTTCATCAAACCTGTGCAATTATCACTTCAATTGAAAAATCTCGATACAGTATGGTTCGATCTTTGTGAAGCTGAGAACTCGCAAAATGTTCTAATCAGGGTGGGATGCATCTACAGAAGCCCCTCATCACCGTCAATGTTGGCACTTGCCTGTGTCTTCGAAAAAGGGACCACCAACTTCAGAGGAAACCTACTCATTGATGGAGACTTTAACTTCCCTGATATAGCTTGGAGCGATGGATTCCCGTATACAATATCACCATCAAATTGTCCGCAAGAGGAATTATCCCCATTCATCCAATGTATCCACGATCTCTCCCCCACCCAAGTTGTAGGCCAGCCAACGCGGGATCCTTTACACCAGAAGCCATCTCTCCTCGAGTTAGCTTTCGTGAACAATCTAGAACTAGTCCAGAAAATCAACTACATGTCACCAGTTGGAAAGAGCGACCACCTACTGCTAGAAATCCAGACATCGATCAAGAAAATAACCAACAGATTCGTTACGGAGATATTTGTTGACTACAGATTCATTAGAGGTGATTTATCTAATGTTAATTGGGACAATATCTTCGAAGGACCTTTGGAAGACAAATCGAACATCTTCGAAACCCTTCTTCTCGATGCGGAGAAACAGCATATATCGGTTAAGATGGTCGCCAAACCTAAAACCCTACCATACATGACCAGGGAAATCAGGAAAGAGAGGAATCGGAAATCCCGCTACTGGAAAAAGTACAAAAAGAAGGGGGACAAAGCTAACTATGCTAAGTTTGCTACTGCACGTAACAAACTGCGCCGACTAACTAAGCAATTGCACCTGGACTTTGAGTCCAAACTCGCAGACGACTGCAAAAATAACCCCAAGAAATTCTGGAACTACGTTTCAAGCAGACATCATAACTACCGCAACATAAAACGACTGGCAAGGGAAGACAATAATGAAGCAACCGATCTAAGAGAAATTGCAGAGCTGCTCAACCAACAGTTTGCCTCCGTCTGTACATCCGAACCAGATGGTCAACTACCACCAGTGCCTCTATCCAACACCACAAGTCAAATGACCGAAATAATCGTAGACAAAGCTGCCGTACTAAAGCGACTTTTAAACCTTGATGCCAACAAATCTGCTGGACCAGACAAATCCATCCGAGATTACTGAAAGAAATTGCAAGCATCATCGCTGCACCCCTTATAAACATCTTCCGGTCTTCGCTTGACTCCGGCACTATTCCATCTGATTGGAAAGAGGCACATGTGGCACCCATTTTCAAGAAAGGGGACAAAGCCAGAGCGGAGAACTAAAGACCAATCAGCCTAACGTCCAAGTTGCCAAGCTTCTTGAGTAAATCGTGAATGATGCAATCCACGACCATCTTACAACCCACATGATACTTTCTAATAACCCACATGGATTCCGTCGCAACAAGTCGGTGGAAACCAATCTACTTGAAACTTATAACATCATCACCAAGCTCCTCGAAGCTAGTATACCTGTTGACCTGATTCTCCTTGATCTAGCCAAAGTGTTTGATAAGCTCCCCCACAGAAGGCTCCACATAAAGCTTCTCTCTGCAGGCCTGAACAAGACGACGGTCAATTGGCTCATGTGTTTTCTCACTAAACGCACAGAAAGGGTCAGACTGTTTGGATCAGGTGGTCAGAAGATTTACTCCAAACCTTGCGATATCATCAGTGGTGTCCCACAAAGTGCAGTCCTTGGCCCAACCCTCTTCTTGATTTACATCAATGACTTAGTCACCAGGGTCAGCAACAGTATCACACTATTTGCCGATGATTCTAAGCTTTTCGGTCCGGCACACAGCGCAAGCCTCCAATCCGATCTCGACCATATCAACGAGTGGGCTGAAGAGTGGCTACTAACATTCAACATCAGCAAATGTTGCGTTTTGCACTTTGGACCAAGTAATGAAAACGCAGTGTACTCAACGTGGGATCCTGACAAGCGAACAAGGATTGATCTTCAAACCCACAATGAAGAAAGGGACTTAGGTATACTCGTTGATAATCAGCTCAAGTTTCATTCCCACATAAGGAATGTGGTTTCTAAACCTAACACAGGACTTGGCCTACTCAAGACATCTATTACGAGCAGATCACCCAAAGTCTTTCTTAAACTTTATAAGGCCATCATAAGACCCAACCTTGACTTTGGAAATTGCATAGCCGCTCCCCAATATAAAGGCGACACGAGACTTCTTGAGGGTGTGCAAAGGCGTACCACCAAGGTTATAAATGGGCTGAAAGACCTCCCCTACGATGAAAGACTAAAAAACTCAAATTACCCACTCTGGTTTACCGCCGCAGACGAGGTGACATGCTGCTTACTCATGAACTCTCCAATGACACATCTAGTCTTCTCAACCTGAATAAGTCCTACCGATCCCATACAAGAGGCCATTCAAAGAAACCTCCTAAATGCCACGTGAACACAAGAATGCGTCAAAACTTCTTCTCCGAAAGAATTGTCAACAACTGGAATTCCCTCTCCAAGTCTACAGTGTCAGCAACTTCACCTGTAACTTTCAAGAAGTCTTTGGATAACGAGTGGTCATGCAGGAACTGGAAATACTGCTGGCATAATCCAGATCAGTAACAGGTGCCAGTCATCATCACTCACGGTTACAAATGGACGCACGGAGCAACACAGATTCATTGGACCTTATCGCTCTGAAGTGAGAATTAAGGCAATTAAGGTAAAAGTTGGCAATAACAATTTCTGTTCGTCGTAGTTGAAGGGTCCAGATTTCTGTGAGGAAGACCACCCCTCCCCCATAGAGCTTTCAGGGCAGGGGTTGTAAGTTATGCCCTGGGGGTATATGAGGTTCTTATAGAAAGGATGGTCGTATATGCCTTAGCGGGGACTCATTGGATTGGTAATCGGAAGTTCTAGTGCCCTATTTAAGCGTCAAAGTTATCAGGGCACAGCCCTCCCCCCTCCACAAAACACACACACAAACATGTCGCGCTTTCCTGAGAATCAGCCATTAGATATATCGAGACACGCCTTTTATTCAAAATAGTCCAAGATCATATTACAAGGCTTTTGAGGTTGATACAAACCACGAGAGCCTAAGGGCGAGGGTTATAAGTGATGCCCCTGGGACATTTAAGGTTCTAATGGAAGGGATGGTTGTATAGACTTTAGAGGTGGCTCATTTGGTTGAAATTGGAAGTTCTAGTTCCGTTTTAAGAGTCAATAGCGATGAAGTTTAACTACCCCCCCCCCAACTGCCCATCTTTTATCCAAATGTATCTGATTAAAATTGTGCGATGATAATTTTGTTTGAAATAGTCCAAAGAACATATAACAATGCCTCCAGGGTTGGCACAGCCCCTCAGATCCTCGGGGCGAGGCCTTAAAGTTATGCCCTGCGGGCATATAAGGTACTAAATTCAAAAGGATTTCATTTGATTTTAATTTGGAAGGTATAGTATCCTATTTAAGAGTCAAAGTGATTTGAGAGACCCCCCTCCCAACGCCCATTATTTTCCACAACAAGCATCCAAACAAAGTTTTTGGACATATCTTTTTTTTTTTACTATTGTAGTAAAGCTCAGTAATTATTTGTTTGGGGATGTCAATCCCTCCTACCGGGACCTCAGGGCAAGGGCTGCAAGTTATGCAATTTGCTCCTTGTTTCCATATAGCATATGTTACTGGGAAAATATATAAGTATTTGACTTAAACTTTCCCAAAATACGAAGGGTATTAAGATGAGTCTTTCAGGGAATGTTGAGGGGAGCGTTGAACTAAATATTAACTTGTTATGTGTATATGGGTTGTCAAAAGGGTGTAATTCAGGAATGACTGAGTATAATAAATTGAAATTTTCAGCAAATGATAAGGGAGATGATCAATTGACCAAAAATTTAATATTTACACGATACTGCTACTACAACCACTACTGCTGCTTCTACTGCTACCAGAAGTACTATTACTACTACTACAACTGTCACTAAAACTAATACTTCTGCGAGTCCCATTAAGGCTGAGGATATTGAAAAAATTATCTTAGAAAAAGTTACGGGGAATTTCGACGAAATAAAAACATACTAGGCGTCACATATTGTTGATACGGGCATATCAGGAATATTTTTGGAACGACTTATCATACCATGAGAAAACTTCCGGGGCATCATGAGTGGGATGTTCAGTTGCGCAAAAGCAAAATATACCTATTATTACTGCTATTAATAATGCTGCTACTACTGTTACTACTAATAATTATACACTGTTACTGCTACTGCTGTTCCTACTACTACCACTACTACTTTGATACTAGTACAGTCAAGGCTACACGTATGAAGGTGATAATTTGACAGTATACTGAGGGGGAATTTGAACTAGATCAAAACATACTATGCACATGCAGATTGCAAAAAGGATATATCTCAAGAATTGGTTTGGGTATTAAGTTGAATCTTTCGGAGAATACCTGAAGTGGAAGATCAATTGACAAAAAGGTAATACAAGCATGTCACAACTAACACTAACACCACTGCTACCTTTCCTGATGCTTCTACTGCTACTTTCCCTAGTGCTAATACTGCTACTAAGCTACTCCAACTACTACTTCAATTGCAACAATTTGTAAAGCTTCGAGTATTAAGGTGAAAAGGGCGTCAAAAGGGTGTCCGAAGCGCACAGCAACAATATTTTTGGAACGGCTGAACATGCCAAGGTGAAACTTCTAGGGCATCGTGAGAGCGATGTTCAACTGACCAAAAGGCAATATACACATGCTACTATCGCTAATAATACTGCTGCTACTACTGCTACTGTTGCTAATACAACACTAACACTGTATCTACCTTTACTATCACCGAAACTACTGTGATAACAGTACTATTAAGGCGAAGTCTATGACGATAAAATTTGAGAGAACATTGATGGCAAATTCAAACAAACAAAATAGACAATGTGCATTTAGATTGTCAAAATAGCGTATCTTAAGGATTGTCTGTGTATTAAGTTGGAATTCTCAGAGAATACATAAAGGGGAAGACCAATTCACCAAACGGCAATATGTGCACACTACTACTAATACTACTGTTACTGCAACATTTACTACTGTTACTGCAACAAGTTCTACTACTATTATTATTGCTCCAATTACTACTTCTATCGCAACTATTTGTAAGGTTAATGGCATTAAGATGAAAATTTCAAAAAGTATACGAATATACAGGTTAAAAAAGAGCAAATCGACAATATCATAGTAACGGCTAATTGTATTAAGTTGAGTAGTTATTCTACTGCTTTGACTGCAATTACAACTATGCCTAAGGGTATGAAGGTGAAATTTTCAGAGAATATTTCTGAAAATTCCTGTTGTACGAATGACAAGCTTTCATTCGTATGCAGGTTATCAAAAGGGCACATCAGAAATATCTTAATAACAGTTTCATATGTGAAATTAAAACTTACAACGCTTGTTGTGGGGGATGTTGAACTAGCCAAAAGACAATATTTGCATCATAATACTACTGCTTCTAATCCTACAACAACTACTACTGCTGCTATTATTATTATTGCTACTACTACTATTGCTACTAAAAAAAAGATTTCTGCTATTAAATCTACTCCTACTGCTACTACTATAACTACTAGTGCTACCAATAATACTAATAAATATAAAGGTATTAAGGCGAAAATTTTGGACAATATTGTAACTGTATTAAAATAAATGAGTGTCGTAATTATCGAGGCATTAGTCTGGTCTCTGTAGGTAGCAAATTACTGAGTAATATGATACTTTTTAGACTGAGAGATGCTGTAGACAAAGTTTTTAGGGAAGAACAATGCGGTTTTAGAAAAGGTAGAGGATGTGTCGACCAAGTATTCACTCTTAGGTTAATAATTGGGAAGTCCCTTCGTTGTCCTCAGTTTGATCGATTATGAGCAACTTTCGATTCTGTTGATAGAAGAGCGTTAACAAAGGTCTTATCGTTATATGGTATATCAGAAAAATACATTAAAGTGATTTGTGCTGTGTACGAGAATAATACTGCTGCGGTTAAGGTAGGAAATGAGGTTAGCAACTGGTTTTGTATTAAATCAGGAGTTAAGCAGGGTTGTGTTCTATCCCCCTTTATATGGATCATTTTGATGGACTTCGTCTTAAGGAGCACAGGAAAGGCAATTGGAGACCATGAAATCAAATGGGGAGGAAGAACGCTCCTGGACTTGGTTTATGCTGATGATTTAAGCATATTAGATGAAAGTGTGAGCAAAATGAATGAATTTTTAGAGGTTTTGCCGAGTTCAGGGTGCTAAAATAGGCTTGAAAATTAATGTTAGGAAGACTAAGTCACTAAGGCTAGGAATAAGTGAAGATGAACAGGTGACATTAGGTAACGTAAAGATTGATCAGATTGGGAGCTTTAGTTACCTTGGTAGTATTATTAGTAAAGATGGTGGGAGCAGTGAAGATGTTAAAAGTAGAATAGCTAAGGCTCAGGGTGTTTTTTCACAATTAAAAAAAGTTTGGAAGAATAGAAAGATAAGTCTGCAAACCAAGATCAGAATATTGGAAGCTACAGTGATGGCAGTCGTCAAATATGGCTCTGAAACATGGGCACTCCGAAAAGCAGATGAAAATTTACTAGATGTATTCCAGAAAAATTGCCTACGGATTGTTCTGGGTACCCGGCTGAATGACCGTATTTCATAACAGTAAGTTGTACGAAAAATGTGGTTCAATCCCGCTTTCTAGGGCTATAATGAAAGAAAGGTTGAGATGACTAGGCCAAGTTCTACGGATGAAGGATGACAGATTACCGAAGATTGTCCTTTTTGGCCAACCGTCTGGGGCTACACGGAAAGCAGGTCGTCCTTGTCTGTGTTGGGAGGATGTCATAATTAAAGATTTAAAGGAAATGGGAACTTCCTTGGAGGGTGTAAAGAGGGAGGCTTTAAATAGATTAGGTTGGAGGAGGAGCGTGCGTAGCTGTGTTGGCCTCAGGCGGCTTGGTGCTGCAGTGAGTTATTAATAGTAGTAGTAGTAGTATTAAAATAAATGAAACAAACTATGCCCACATAGGTTGTCTAGAAGACATATCAGCAATGCTTCAGGACGGGTTGATGGTGTTAAGTTAACATTTCATCGTGTATTCAAGGGGATTTTGAAAAAAAAAGCTGTTACGTGCATGCTGCTACTAAAGCTACTATAACTATTGCTACTACACAAGCTAAGGGTATTAAGGTGAAGCTTTCAGGGAATATTTAGCCGGATACTGAACTAAGTCAAACTGATTTATGATCTTGTCGATTGTCAATGGGGTGACAAAGCAATATCACAATAACGGCTTACATTATTAAGTAAGACTTTTCAGGGTAAGTTGTAACAGATTTGAACTAGCCAGAAGACACTATATGTATACTTTTGAAACTACATCTACAGTTACTGTGACTTATGACACTTAAGGGGACTAAGTTAAAACGTTTAGGGGGAGTTTCAATGAAACGAAAAAACTATACGCATGTAAGTACTAAAAGGGCATATAAGCAACATCATAGGCAGCGTTGCTCCATCAAAGCAAGTAATATTGTTGATATGTTAAAGGAGCTAATTTGGTTGGAAATTCAAAGTTCTAGTACCCTTTTTAAGAGCCAAAAGTGATTGGAGGGCAATCAGCCCTCCTCTTTAGCTCATAATTTTCCAATCAAAATTTAAGATACCTATTTTGTTAAGCATAGCTGAACTGTCTTGTAGCTGTATCTCTAAAGCTATTGCGTAGATCAATCCCTCACAGTTATACAATTTCCCATTATGTTCAAAAATTAAATGTTACCTTAAGATTAAGTCAAAATGCACTGTGTCAATGCTAATTGCCATTAAGGCATCTTAGCAGTATCCCAAGAAAGACTGAGGGTATTATATTCAAATTTTGGGGATGCTTTTATTACTACTTCTGGCCTTAAAATTTAACCAAATCAAAAAAGTGTGCTTATATCTAAGGGGTCAGAGAGCATAGATAGATTTTTTTTGGCGAATGATATCATGCTTTCTATTTCATGTCAACTAGAGGAGGTATAAAACTAAATTAAACACTACTGTTTGTGTCCAGATTTTTAAAAGGGTATACGTTGTTAAAAAATAGAGAAAAATCTTCTCCAGTATACAAATAGGAGGTCAAACTATAAATTCATAAAGAAAAACCGAGAAGCTTTTAACTTTTATTATCTTTTTCCTTTAAAAGACTATGTCAATATAAAATGAAAAGAAATTAATTAAAAAAAAACTTTTTACACAAAATAAGTTTTTCAAACAAAAGAAAAGAACTCCATTAAACCAAAAATGAGTAAAAATAAAATCAAATAATCTACCAATCGTAAAACTACTACAAGCCAGCATCGATAAATAAATGAAACCCGAAAACAAACAGAAATCAAACAGTTCGTGGTAACGAACTTTAGTAAGGAGCGACCCGGCTCAATAGTAAACGAAACTCTAAAAAACGGAATTTTGATATAAATAGATACATCAAAAGAATCAGATTTTTATGCTGATTTTAAATATATAGATTTATATTAGATTTATTATATATTATATATTAGATTTATTAAATTTCGTCTTACTCATCAAAAGTTAAGAGCCTGAGAAAATTTATCTTGTTTTGGAAAATAGGGGGAAACACCCCGTAAAAGTTATAGGATCACGGGTGCGTGTTTATTTGTTTGTAAGTTTTGTTTTTTTTCAGGGGTGATCGTATCGACCAAGTGGTCCTAGAATGTCGTGGGAGGGCTCATTCTTACGGAAATTTTGTTCAGCATGGTCGAAAAACCTAATAACTATGTCTTTGGGGCTGACTTACTCCCCCACAGCCCCCGGGGAAGGAATTTCAAGTTGCAAACTTTGACCAGCGTTTACATACAGTAATGGTTATTTGGAAGTGTACAGACCTTTTCAGGGGGATTTTTTGGTTGGGGGGTTGAGGGGAGGGGGCTACGTAGGAGGATCTTCCCTTGGAGGTATTGGTCATGGGAGAAGAGAAATTCCATGAAGGGGACACAGGATTTTCTAGCGCTATTTTTAAAGAAACAATGAAAAAATAAATATGAAAAAGTTTTTTCCACTAAAAGTAAGGACCAGCATTAAAACTTAAAACGAACAGAGATTATTACGCATATGGGGGGTTCATCTCTTCCTAAATACCTCGCTCTTTACGCTAAAGTATTTTTAGTAATTTCAACTATTTATTCTACAGCCTTTGTGATTTAGGGGTCAATCTTAAAGAATTGAGAAAATTACAGCTTCAGTGTAAAGAGCGAGGTATTAACGAGGGGGAAAACACCCTCATATACATAATAAAAAATATACGAATATAGAAGTTCGTTACGTAAGTTAATTTGTAAGCTACGTATATTTGTTACTAATAAAAACATTCGTTAAAAATTAAAAATTCTAGTTGCCTTTTTAAGTAACCGAAAAGTAAAGTTTTTTAACTGAAAGTAAGGAGCGACATTAAAACTTAAAACGAACAGAAATTACTTCGTATATGAAAGGGGCTGCTCCCTCCTCAACGTCCCGCTCTTAACGCTAAAGTTTTTTACTGTTTTAAAACGTACAGTTGAGAGAAAGAGGCAAACTTCAGCCCCTTCATATACGAAGTAATTTCTGTTCGTTTTAAGTTTTAATGTCGCTCCTTACTTTCAGTTAAAAAACTTGTTTTTTTTTATTTAATTACAATAAATAACTAAGTCAAACTCAAAACGAGCGTAAATTAACATGAATAGGACTCAAAACCCCAACGCCTTCTCAAGGTAAGAACAGAATGTGCACTTTACTTAAAAAAATAATTAATTTTAAATGTTTGTAACTTTGGTAAACCAAATATTATTAACATTTTAGTTAATAAATATCAGTATATGTATATTAAACTGATAATACAAATTCGTTAGAATTTTTTCAGTAATGTGTACATTATGTTCTGGCCTTGGGAAGGCATAGGGGGTTTGGTTTAATGGAGTTCTTTATTTTTCTATTTATTTCGAGAAAAAGATTTTTTTTATTAATTAGGAGAAAACCCATTGGTTGGTAGCCAGCCATGGGTCGTAACACATTTCAATCTTTTAATTTGCTGTTATGCTTCCATGGCTTTTCTTTACTCTACTCTCTTTTTCTTAGATTCCCTCATAATTACTTTATAGTCTTCAATTTCAAGGGGAGCCAAGGTCTCTCTTGCCCCACCCCCCTTGCGGGTGCCCATGCTGTAGACTGTTATGCATGGCATCAAAAAAATAAAAAAATATTATATGTGTTCAAAATCTGCGTAATCTTTGGGTTTTGTAGGGCTTATGGATTATCACGTTATAACCTTGAGTAGAGACAAATATTGATGAAGTATCCCCCTCAACATACCTCGGAAGAGTCAACTTAACCCCCTTAATCTTTCCTGAGATATCACTGATACACTCTTTTGACAACCTTGGATGGACAAAGTGAATTTTGATTTAATTC
Organism: Artemia franciscana; assembly: GCF_032884065.1. Taxonomy (NCBI): domain Eukaryota; kingdom Metazoa; phylum Arthropoda; class Branchiopoda; order Anostraca; family Artemiidae; genus Artemia; species Artemia franciscana. The sequence goes on along the minus strand of NC_088870.1, from coordinate 10,530,258 downwards.
AATTTCCACTCAACATGCTATCAATTTTGGCTTAATACCCTTAGCCATTCATGGGATATCGCAGATGTGCCCTTTGGAAAAACACAGACGCGCATAGTGTCTTTCGATTCAGTGTAACATCCCCAAAAACATACGCTGAAGGTCGAACTTCATACGCTGGGTTTTCAGAGGATGTTGGACAGACATCCGGGACAATCCCCTCAACTTTCCCTGAATGTTTCAAGTGCATACCCTTTTCCATTCCTGAGATATGGTGGCTGTGCCATTTTGACAACCAGAATGTACTTAAACCTTTTCAATTTAGTTTAACAGTAGTAGCCTTACTAGTACTGGTAGCAGTACCAGTATCAGTCACAAATAGTGATAGTTGCAGTTATAAGTAGTAACAATCGCAGGTAGCCGCAGTTGCAGTTCCAAATTGTTGCAGTAGTAGTCACAGCCGCAAGTAGTTAAAGCGTCACGTATTTGCAGTCATATCCATTAAGTATTTGCAGTCGCAGTCAAAAGTAGCTTTGAGGTAAGTAGTTACTGTTGTCAAATCCATATTTTGTCTGAATCATAGTTTCAAGTAGTCGCAGACACAAGCAGTTGGGGTCGCAGTCGCAAGTAGTCACAATCGCAAGTTTTCGCGCTTGCAAGTAGTAATAAACGCAAGCAAATTCAATCGTAACTGGTTAACTGGTCGCAGTAGTATTAGTCAAAGTAATAGTATTAAAAGTTGTATGAGCCCTGAAAGGTTTAATTTAATATCCTCAGCCATTCCTGTGATATTGGTGATGCGCCCTTTTGACAACATGCATGCATATTGTGCGTTACAATTTTGTTCAGAATACACCACAATCTCCCCTGGAAGTTTCACTTTAAACCCTTTTGCCATTTTAAATGTTTTGTAGATTCACTATTTTAACATCCATATTTTATTAGATATGCTCTTCAACATATCCTGGAAACTTCAACTTAATACCTTTATCAATTCCAATAATATCAAAAGTACGCCCTTATGACAGAACATGGACGGACATTGTGTCTTTTGCTTTAGTTTAACATATACAACAATATGCCCTGAAAGTTCCCGAGCTGTTAGTGGATATTGCATGCAGATCCTTTAATAATCTGGATGCACATACCTTTTGCTTTAGTTTTATACTCCCTGAAATGTCCCTAAAAAAATAAAACTGAATACCTTATTTTCTTCTTACGACATGTATCTATGCTATTTCAACAACCTGGATTCACTTAAACCCGTTAAATGGAGTTGAATAGTAGTAGTAGCATTAGTGATAGCAGTAACCCTAAAAATTCCAACTCAATATCCTTATCCGTTCATAAGACATTGCTGATACGTCCTACTGACAACCAGCATGTATTGAATGCCTTTTGGTTCAGGGTTATAGCAACATAAACTTCCCCTGAAAGTTTCTATTTTATACCCTATTCCAGTCCTGGGATATCCTACCCATGCCATTTTGACAACATGAGTTCACTTAAGGCCTTTTAGTTGAGTTGAGTAGTAGTAGTAGTAGCATAAGTGATAGTAGTAACCCTAAAAATTCCAACTCAATATCCTTATCCGTTCTTAAGATATTGCTGATGCGTCCTACTGACAGCCAGCATGTACTGAGTGCCTTTTGATTCAGTATTATACCAACATAAACTTTTCCTGAAAGTTTCTATTTTATACCCTATTCCAGTCCTAAGATATCCCCCCAAGCCATTATGACAACCTGGATGTACCTTAACTCTCGTGTTTTAATTTAACAATAGCATTAATAGTAAAAGCAGTAGCAAAAGTGGTAGTTACAGTAGTAGCCTCGAAAGTTTCGGCATAATACCCCAAGGCGTTGCTGAGATACTGCTGATATACCCCTTTATAACTTGCATGTACACAATGTGTTGTGATTTAGAACAACATCCCCCTCAAAATACCCTGCAATATTTAACTTAATACTCTAAGCCACAGCTTAAATATTGCTGATATGCTCTTCTGACAACCACACGGTGTGTTTTGATCAACTTCAATACAACCCATCACCATTTTCTGAGAAGTTACCTGAAAACCTTCAGCATTAGCAATAGAAGTAGTGGTAGTAGCAGAAGTTGTATTCACACAATGCCTTCTTGGTTAGTTTAGCATCCACTCATCACACGCTGACAGTTTCAACTTATAATTAAAACCGTTTCTGAGATATTATTATATGCCCTTTTGATAACCTACAGACGCTTAGCATGCTTTGATTTAGTTAAGCACCCCCCTTTCCTCGACAATCCCTGAGAGTTTCACCTTACTAAATTAACCTTAATAGTAATTGTATAGTAGCAGCAGTAGTACTACTGGAAATAGTAGCAGTAGTATGTACGTAGTGCCTTTTTATTAGTTCAACAATCCCCTGAAGATGCCCTGAAAATTTCAACTGAATACCCTAGGCTGTTCCTGAGGTATTACTGATAAGCCCTTTTCACAACCAGCATACACATGTCGCGTTTCGATTCAATTTAATATCCTCCTTAATACTCTTAGCCTTAGTAGTAGTAGCAGTACGCACATAGTGCCCTTTGGATAGTTTAACTTCGCTATCAACATGCACTAAGTTTCAACTAAATAATCAAATGAATACTGTTTGATATTGTGTGTTTTAATTTAGTTCAACATCCCCCTCAACATTCTCTGGAAGTTTCACCTTATACCGTTAGCTTCAATAGCAGTTGTAGTAGTAGTACCATTTGTACACTCACAGAAAGTTTCACTTTAAAACCCTCAGCTTCAGTGGCTGTAGTAGCAGCAGCTGTAATTGTAATAGTAGTTGTGGTAGCAGTACTAGTTTTAGCAATAGTAGTATGCACATAGTGACATTTTGGTAGTTGAACGTTCCATAAAAGTTTGAACTTGAAACCCCAAACCATTTCATGGATAATATTGATCCACCTTCTTGACAACCTGCGTGCATAAAGTGGGTTTTGATTTGGTTCAACGTTCTTCTAAACAATCCCTTCAGAAAATTTACATTAATATACTTAGCCTCAGTAGCAGTGATATCAGTAGCGGAAGTAGTGACAGTAGCAGTATGTATGCAACACCTTTTCGTTAGTCCAATGTTCCCCTTAACATACACTGAAAGTTTCAACTTGATACTGTAAGCTGCTCCACAGAAATAGATGATACACCCTTTTGGCAACCTGCATATACTTAGTGTGTTTTGATTTAATTCAACATCCCTGTAATCATTCCCTGAACATTTCGCCTTAATACCCTTAGCCTCAGTAGCAGTAGTAGCAATAGCGGCAGCATCCACATAAAGCCTTTTGGTTAGTTCAAGATCACCCCTCAGATGCCCTGAAAGTTTCAACTTAGCACTCAAAGTCATTCCTAAGGTGTTTCATATAAGCCCTTTTAACAGCCTGCACGCACATAATGTGTTTCGATTTAGTTCAACATCCTTTGAAACTTTTCTACAGTTTTCATCTTAATACCCCCAACTTTATTAGTTTTAGTAGCAGTAGAATTAGGAATAGGAACATGTAAATATTGCCTTTGGTTAGTCCAACATCTCTTACAAAATGCTTTGTAAGTTTCGACTTAGTACTGTAAGGTGTTCCTAAGATATTGCTGATACATCCTTTTGACAACCTACATGCACACTGTGCGTTTTGATTCTGTTAATTTTCCCCTAAATATTCCCTGAAATTTCTACATTAATGTTCTTAACCTTAGTAATAATCTTAATTGTGTTAGTAGAAATAGTAGTAGTAGCATTAGTAGCAGCAACAGTAAATAGTATGCACGTATTGCCTTTAGGCCAGTTGAACATCCTCCTCATCATACCCTATAAGTTTTTAATTAATCCTCCAGTATATTCCTGTATATTCAGTTTTACTGTAATACCCTTAACCTTAGTAATAGTCGCGGTAGAAGTAGAGCTTTTAGTAGCAGTGGTAATTAGTAGCGTGATCATATTACCTTTTGGCAATATTTAAGTTCCAACTTAATACTCTAAGACGTAGGGTATTAAGTTAGAACTTGGGCCTAAGCCATTCCTGACATAGTGTGTTTTAATATTCAACACTCCTCTCAGCATTCCATGAAAGCCTCACCTGAATCTTCTTGATCTTTTTGGACTCCAAGTGTCAAACATGCCCCTTTTCCTGATAACAAAAAACAAAAACATATATAAACAATGTGCAAATTACATAACTTACAGCTCTTTTCTAAAGGGCTGCGATGGATAGGTGTCATCTCCAGGGGCAGACCTTTCAACTATTCTAAACAGAATTTCGATTAGACGTCTTTGGACAAAAAAAGGCGTGACAGGGGGGCTGGTTACCCTCCAGTCACTTTGACTCTGAAAACAGCACTAAAACTTTTAATTTCAATTTAATAAGCCCCTTCCAAAATTTCTAAAACATACAAGTACGTAAGTACGTTCGTACGAAGTTTACGTAAGTAAATACGAAGTACGTAAGTGAAAAAAAAAATAAGTCCCCTTTGCCCTTTACTAAAACAGTTGTATCATATTAATACTAACTGTATAGCCAGAATTGTTATTACTTGTGCTGTTTTTTTTTGTTGTTGTTTTTGTTTTTAGTTTTCAACCCCTTTGTAAAAGAAAGCTCTTTTTTATAAATAGTGAGGTTGGTTTCTGCTTGGATCCCTTATAATAAAATGTATGCTTTATCAAATTTAACCATCCCCCCTCCCCCACTGGGACCATTGGTTTCTCAGTGTTTTAGTGCCATAAAATGCCACAATGTTTTGTTTTTAGTTTTAGCCCAAAGCTGCTCTATCTTTAGAAGGGTTAAACATGTTTTGTTTCATTTTTATTGGACAAAAAACAAAAATTTTTCCGAAATCATTTTGAAATGCCAAAAAACTTATATTCTTTTACTAATGACCCGTACCATATAGTAGAAAACCCCTTTACAAATGCATTTAAAACGATTAAAAGCTATTGCTTATCCACTTCGGGATTCTAGGTACCTTGGGACTCGGGAGCCCCACCTATTCGTACCCTCAGTTCATCAGCCATACCCAATTCTATTCAATTTACAAAAACATAAGGTATGGCGGCGCGACTTTGCTTTTAGATATTGCCTTAGGAAAGAAAAAATGTACCTAATTTGAGTTTTATATTTATTGAATGCTTCTGTTTGAGAGATTCTTTTCCTTTGTTCGTAGAAGTGGATGTTTTCGCTTGAGACCCAGTTACATCTTCGGCCTCTTTGTCAGTTAGTTGAACGTTGTCATCAGTTCCTACAACTTCCATTTTTTCGGGCTCGCCGTTTTCTTTTCTGGCCTCTTTCTCTTTCGTCTTTGTGAGGTTTGCCTTTTCATTATGGTAGGCTAACTGGACAGTCGGATCTTTTAGCTCTTCACAAAGTCTTGCAAGTTTTTCTTTCCTGCAATAAACCATACCTATAAAACACTTTCCTGAAACTTCAGGTCAACTTCAGGATTTCTTTCCTGAAATGAACCACACCTATGAAACACTTTCCTGAAACTTCGGGTCAGCTTCAGGATTTCTTTCCTGAAATGAACCATACCTATAAAACACTTTCCTGAAACTTCAGGTCAACTTCAGAATTTCTTTCCTGAAATGAATCATACCTGTGAAACACTTTCCTGAAACTTCGGGTCAGCTTCAGGATTTATTTCCTGAAATGAGCCATACCTATAAAAACTTTCCTGAAACTTCAAGTCAACTTCAGGATTTCTTTCCTGAAATGAACCATACCTATGAAACACACTTTCCTGAAACTTCGGGTCAGCTTCAGGATTTCTTTCCTGAAATGAACCATACCTATAAAACACTTTCCTGAAACTTCAGGTCAACTTCAGAATTTCTTTCCTGAAATGAATCATACCTATGAAACACTTTCCTGAAACTTCGGGTCAGCTTCAGGATTTATTTCCTGAAATGAGCCATACCTATAAAAACTTTCCTGAAACTTCAAGTCAACTTCAGGATTTCTTTCCTGAAATGAACCATACCTATGAAACACACTTTCCTGAAACTTCGGGTCAGCTTCAGGATTTCTTTCCTGAAATGAACCATACCTATAAAATACTTTCCTGAAACTTCAGGTCAACTTCAGGATTTCTTTCCTGAAATGAACCATACCTATGAAACACTTTCCTGAAACTTCGGGTCAGCTTCAGGAAACCAGAAACTTCCGGTTAACTTCAGGTTTCCAGTTTATTTTTCCTGAAATAAACAACACCTTTAAACATATTCCCAAAATTCAGGTCAACTTCAGGAAACCTGAAACGTTTCCGGTTGATCTTTCCTCAAATGAACCATACCTGTAAAAGACTAGTAACCACAGACAACATAAAAGCCGTAACTTAGTAAAGAGCTTGGTTTCTTCCATGTATTATTAATACATTTTCTTAAGTTTAATGGTAGGTAGTAAGTGACGGGTAGATTCTATCACAACTTCTAAGACCTAATATCTTTATAAATGACAAATACGATCAGAGGGTCCCCAGCCACCATTTAAGCGCCCTCTTTACGTTAGTATACCCTTGAAACCGAATACATGACGAAGGAAAAACTTTAAGATAATGATCAGAAGCAAAGCTCCAGCCTTACTTACTAAAGAGCAAATTTCTTAGTTTTTATTATCTTAAAATTACAAATGAGCCATATGCCTCCCATGTACTATGTTTTTATCGACGACTTTTTTGTAGACTGGTCGTAGAAACTTAGGAGGAGGATAATTACAATTTTGAAACTTACAGTAACTTACCCTTTTTAAGGGTTCAAAGCGATTGAAGGGTAACCAGCCTCCTCCCTATGCCTTTTTTTGACCCAAGCCTCCGAAAGCCAACATGATTTATCGTAAAAAAAGCTTAGAAACAATCCTTTCATTCAAAATTATCGAATGGTTCAAGGGGCCTGACTCGTGGGATGACACTATTCCCAAGACTCCTGTAGCAAAGGCCGTAAATTATGCAAGAATTCGGTTGTTTACAGATAGGCTTTATTAGAAAACCAATAGACAGATTTATCAAAATAAAGGGGGGGGGGTCGTGGTTTCAGTCTACATCATATGGCTCGGGACCACTCCCCCGTCCCCAAGTTCAAGCAGTATCGAAAGGAGGTAATTTTACGTAAGCAAGTGATAGCGAAAGCTAAGAGCAATATGTTACCGTCAACCAGGTGACATTGATAATCGGGGGTGACATTGACACAACGATGGAAAACTGTCTCTTTGGACTTTTGATTACAGGTAGTTTGACGAAAAAATCTGAGAAAATTCTAGATGGCTCTTTAGATTATCTTCGTCAGTCAGTGTGGAAATGGCGTCCATCGAGTAAAGAGTGTCCGTTTGTGAACTGGTTGTGTAAAGTAAATAATCTTTTTTATGTTTAGGCGTACTGAAAACTTTTTTGACCACGAAAGAACAGGTGACTGTTTTCTGTTGTAGGGAATTATTAGGTTTGTAAGTATGATCAGAAAGCTGCCCAGTAAGTATTTAGGGATTTACTTTAAAACTGAATTAGATGGGTGAACTGTCAAAGTTATCCCTTTGAGAAAAGATATTTCGACGGTGCCTTTGACAATTATCAAAGTCATCCCCGAAGTGTTCTGATTCAATTTTTAACCTTTTTTTTCTTTTTACATCTTTTTTATTATATTCTTCTACCATTTTTTAATAGAATCATGCCTAAGATATTGTCCCATTATTTACCAAAATATATTTTCTAATCATTTTAAACCCCTACAGACATTGCAAAATAAAGCCATAAGAATAATTGGTGCTTCTTTTCCTCGTCCTGCATGACTTCAAGGTCTTTCTGAGATAAAAACTTTTTATTTTTTTTATTTTTGTTTCTTCATATTGCAGAATATGAATATAAATTTTTAGTCAGCTTGAGGATTTGCAATTATCGTTCTTGCATTATGATATTCACTTTCCGGCGAGTTGTTTTTACGAATCACATAATCTTGTCACCCCCTTTTCGCTCACTCGCTTCATTGTCGGCTCGTTTTGGAGCGTATAAAATCCCCTCGGTTAAATGTTAAAGAAATAAATTTTCAATAAGATACAAAATTCCTTCTGTAGCAAATAGGGTTAAATTAAATGCTAAATTTAGAAATCTTATTAGCCCATCACTTTCAAAGACAAAGTTAGTAGAATATATTATTTTGATGACGGGGTGATTTTACTTCGAATTTTTTTTAGCAATTTTTTTCTTGGAATTTTACATGCTGGGGTAGCCTCCTTTGTCCTTTTCCTTATATATGTTATGATGGTTTTTTATTTATTTCTTTTTATTTTTAGTGTATTTGAAATTAATGTAATGATTAATAGCCTTCTTTTCAAGCTTAGCTCCCTGTTGGCTTTATTTAATTATTTTTGTTTGTTTTTATTTGTATTAACTAAAAATTATATCTATCTATCTATCTATCTAACTAAGCTTAAACATCACGATTAGTTTATTGTGGTTTTCTTTAAGCTTTTTTCTCTTTCAGATGACAAGAACTTACGAACGAAAGCCTGACGCTCGTCTGGCTTTTCCCATGGAAGCATTTGTGAAGGCAGTTGAAGCTGTGAAGAATGGGGCTAAAATCTACACTGCAGGGAAAGACTACGGAGTTCCGTACAGTACTCTGCGGAACCACACCAAAGGCCTGCACCTAAAAAAAGTCGGCGGGCGGACAGTTCCTAGAATGAACGAAGAAACAGTTCTTCCTATCTGATTCGTCTGTCTGAGTGGGGATTTCCGCTAACATGGTTTGATCTCCATCTCCTTGTCAAGTCGTAAAGACACTCGGATCAACTGAGCCACGGAATCTGCCAGAACATTAGCTCAAGCCGCAACAAAGTCGAATACGGGATTGTGACATGTACATTGATTGCCTGGATGAGGCGCTTTGCGGCGTCAAGCCTGAATACATTATAAATTACAACGAAACCAGCCTTTCTGATAACCTGGATGAGTGAAGGCTATGTTTAAAGGTAAAATAAAGTATCCCGAGCGATTAATGAATCAGAAGAAATCAGCAACATCTAAAATGGTAGCAGCTACTGCTAGTGGAGAACTTTTGCCTGGAGGAGACGCATTGCGACGTTAAACCTGAATGCATTATCAATTACAACGAAACCAACCTGTCTGATAATCCTGGCTGAGTGAAGGCTATCTTTAAACGCAAAATAAAGTATCCCGAGTGAGTAATGAATCAGACAAAATAAGCAGCATCTATAACGGTAGCAGCTACTTCTAGTGGAGAGCCTTTGCCGGGAGGAGACGCTTCGTGGCTTTAAGCCTGAAGGCAGTATCAATTATGACGAAACCAACCTGTCTGAAAATCCTCGACGAGTGAAGGCTATCTTTAAACGCAAAGTAAAGTATCCCGAGCGAGTAATGAATCAGATGAAATCAGGAACATCTACAATGGCAGCAGCTACTCCTAGTGGAGAAATTTTATCCGTATTATATCAAAAATACTACTAAAAAGAGCAGCTTCTGGGTGGGTTCCTCTAAGTTTCTCAGTAATACCTAATCCAAATATAATTTTGCACAATTGCATCACTTCTTTGAGGAAGTTCTTACTAAAAAAAAAAAAAAAACTTTGCCGCATGCTTTATAATCAAATCTTTATCAATTTTGTATAATATTTGTCTCTGAAAAGAGACAAATACAGGAGATATGTAAATTTGACCTTCAATCACTTATGCTAGACATCCGGCCAAGGCCAGATTTCGTCAAAATCCTAAAGGGTTGGAGCAAAGTTGGAGCCAATTGTCCAAAATCAAGGGAAAATGATAGTGAAAACTGAAAAATGAGCCATATAGTACCATAAAGGCAAAGATATATTAAAGAAAACTGACCCCTCTCTGTGGATGCTTCCATGATGCAGGCTTATCTTAGTTTTGACTACATTTTTGAAGAAACTAAGTTTCAGCTAGAGGGGACAGTTGTCCCCCCCCCGGCCCAGAGTAAATTACGCCCCTGGTTCAAATCGATCTCAGACTCATAATTCAAATTTGGTCAATTTCTGGAGACACTATCCGGTAAGACTATTTCCAGTCATACATTAACTCAGGTAATTCAGAAGTAGGATTGCCACCCCCTAGAGATTCGTCACTATTTTCAGTGATTTTTTATATTGTCTAAACAAAAAAAAATCACTAAATCAGCACTCAAATCACTAGACTATTGAAGAAAATCACTAAATCAACCAAAAAATCACTAAAGTCTAGTGATTTGTTCTCATTGGGTGGCAGCCCATTCCAAAAGCACTTTGCAGCTCAAGGGAGTATATTCAATTAAAGACGAATGTTAGGACATTAGACTCCGAGAGTAGAAATATTGGGGTAACATTGCGACATAGACATTCTAAGACAAAAACTGAGCGGTCAAAGCTCGATACGCCCACATATAGCCCCAAGGAGCAAGGGAAACTGAAAGGAGGCAGATTTGAGACGATTTCAAATAAAAACACAGGGGAAAAATTACGTAAGTGCCACTTTTACCAGATGAGGATGCCATTGGCGTCCTCATTGAGAACTTGGGAAATATAATGGATTTGAGATTATTCATCTGTATTTAAAGCTGAAGTTATTCTGTGAGTGACGATAAAAAAGGATTGTCCAAGCATTTATTCCTAATTTATTACTTGGGTTAAAGCAGAGAGTATGAGTAACTACTGAGAGTGGGTACTGAAAACTATAAACGCCATCTATCATTTGGCGACACTTGGCCCTTTTTCAACGTAATAATATGAATAATAAGTCTAATTAATGCAATGTCTAAAATTAGAGCAGCAATAAGTGTCTGACCCCAGTTCCTGACAAAAAAAAAACGATTACAAGGCTTGGAAAGTGCCAAGTGTCGCCATATGCAAGATGGCGTTGGTAGTTTCTTGTCAACACTAGCGCCAATTCCCACTTTTTGATATGCCCATACTCTTTGGGTTAAATCATAAGTCAATAATATGAAACTGGAGTTATCAAAATATATGATACATTATATAATACCCACCTTTATATAAAAAGATTTATAAATAAACATGTTCAAGTGGTTACACTTTAGACACGTTTCAATGCTAAATTTATAAAATACTCGATTTAAGGGTAGAGTTAACAAGAATAACTAATTAATTAGAAAATTTGATTAGCATGTCCATTAGATTTAATCAGAATACCCAATAGATTTAATTAGAATACCCGATTTAACTGCAATATCAGATTTTTAAAATATCCGAAACAGCCTACCCATGTTCTAGCAAGCAATCGGAAGTTACAATGACATCAATTACTTATCATCGTATCACACCCAAATTATAATACACAAATAATGGGAAAACAAAAATAGTAAGAAATTCGTCAGTTTTTTTTATTTACTTTGTTTCGAGAAATAGATTTGCTGACAAAGCCAATTTTCACAAGACAAATTTATGCTAAAAACAAGAATGAAACACTAGTGAAGATTTTTTAGTAAGAGTAATTAGTGTTAACACTAGTTAAACATACAATAAACACAAGAATGAAACACTAGTGAAGACTTATTAGCAAGACTAATTAGTGTTAACACTAGTTAAACATATAATAAACACAAAAATGAAACACTAGTGAAGATTTATTAGCGAGACTAACTAGTATTAATAATAAATTAAACTTATAATAAACACAAGAATGAAACAGTAGTTAAGACTTATTAGCAACACTAATTAGTGTTAACACTGGTTAAACACATAATAAACGTAAGAATGAAGAAATAACTGCCAGAATGGAGAAGTTAATAAGCATTAATGTTTTTAGAATAAATAATAATAAATTAATAAGCAGTTTACTGAGGACAGAGATCATTTGTTTTATTATGAAGGAAAAAAAAAGGAATTTACAACCAATAAAAAAAAGAATGAAATCAACAATGTTGGCGGAGACCCCTACTGGGTCATTAGTTCCAAAAGAAAAATAAATGAAGGTCAAACAAATCTACCTTAACTTTTTAGGCTAGGACCACTGGTTCAATAGCCTGCTTTCACTCAGGAAACGCAGAATAAAGAGTACTTTTACAAACAGTGCCAAACAAAAAAAATTGAAGTTCCTGCTTCGCCCCAAAACTCATACAAAGGGAAAGTTTATCGAAGACTTTCTACATGTGACCATATACCCGGCACCTGATGGAATATCCTCAATAAAAACATTCTTTGAACAGTTAAGGCTACTTAGGACAAACATAAGAAAAAAAAAGAAATATACAATTAGATTCTCCATTCGATGCTATTTCCAAGTATGATTATCACTGTATTAGGAGTTGCCACCCCTCCCCTCACATCCTATTGGGTCAGATATATCCTTAGCCTACATACCTTTTTGATAACAACGAAGGTAAGGGTTCTTCTGAAGGAAACACTTAAATAAAGGGAGTACCACCATATAATTTAAAATTGTATATTTTTTCTTAAATAAAATAATGATACAAATTTGGACAAGTCCTGGTGAATTAGATTCTTATTGGTTTCTCAGTTTTAGTATTTGCATTATATTCCTCAGAAGACGGCTCTAAGTCCTGTAGTCGAAATATTCAGTTAGGTTGTATTTGGACGATTTCATTCATAAAATTCCTCATTAGCGTCTTCTATCTTTTTTTTTATGATGAATTGGTTGGTCTTCGTTATTATCTACGTCCGAGTGGAGGTAGATAATAATGATCCATCTGCTTAACTTTTGTGAACTTCCTCACGTAAATATGGTGTCTTACGATTACACAAAAAGACCATGGGTAAATGATAAGAATGGAAACTGGCGCTAAAATCAACAAAAAAAAACATGAATGCCATCTAGCGTTTGACGACACTTGGCATCTTTTCAAGCTTTACAGTCTTTTTTTCTGTCAGAAACTAAGATCATGCACTTATTACAACACTAATTTTACCAACATCACAAATTAAATGATTTATCTCAATATTCTTACACTGAAAAAATTTGCCAAGTTTCGACAAACACTGGATGGCGTTTTTTTTTTTGTCGACAGCTAGCGCCAGTTTCCACTCTTGTAAGTTTTTCATAATCTTCGACTGGATATTCAAGTTTGAAAGTCTGAATAATAATATTTTATTAACTTTCTGGTTTTTCACTTTAATTTTTTTAGACACTCACTAACTCAAAAATGACAGGGGCTGGTGAAAAAAAGACAGGGGCTGGTGAATTAGATTCTTATTAATTTCTCTGTTTTGGTGTTTGCATTATATTTTGCTAAGACAACTATGAATCTTATAGCGGAGATATTCATTTAGGTTGTATTTAATGAATTTTCTAAACGTTTCCTGATAACGGCTTCATTTTGTATGATGTGAATGGTCTTCAGCCTTAACTAGTGGAGTTATTGGTTGGAGGTGTCCAATTTTGAAGAGTTGGTTGATATTAACAAAAGAGTGGCCTGAAAATAACAAAAGTAGGCTGAGCACAACAAAAGAGTGGACAGAGCATAGCAAAAGAGTAGGCTGAGCATAAAAAAGAGTGGACTGAGCATAGCAAACAGTAGACTTAGCATAACAAAGAGTAAGGCTGAGCTTAACAAAAGAGGGTAAAGGTTTCGTTATTGGCCCCTCCAGAAGGAAAAAATATACAATTCTAAAAACTATTTTTAAAATTCTACAAATAATTACTTTTATCATTCCTGAAAACATTGCATAAATTTACGGATAAAGGTATAAAGTGGTAACTTTTGAGAGATGTTAAAGGTGGTACTGAATTGAAACAAAAGAAACTGTGAGCATCCAGCTTGTCATATAGGAGTATCTACGATATCACAGGAATAAATAAAGGTGTCAAGTTCTAATTTTCAGGGAATGTAAAGCCAACGAAGGTTGCTCTACTAAGGAAGAGAAGGAGGCAAATTAAATCTTACACGGTATTTTGATCGAAAACCTATAAGAATGTATCATACCTCATTTCTGCCATGATTGGTAGGTCTTACTATAGAATTTCCGAACGGTAATGCAATAAACTTACATTTCTTTCTTCCTTTTTCCAGTTTCTACCAAAGATTCACTTCCAGTTTTTAGGGCTTCCAATTTTCTTGGAACATTAGTCAATTCTTTTCGAGTTTTTCTTATTTGCTCTTCGCCATTATTTTTCTTATCCTTTGTTACCCTATAAATAAATAAAAACAAACGTTTTGTATATTTTAAATAAAGCACAAACAACAGCTTAAGCTGAGGTGGCAAAAATCACCCTCCCGTTCAGGGCAATGTTTACTCGTTTCAGGTTTTAACGTTCCTTTTTACTTATATTCGATACAAATTTTGTTAGACATTTACAAAAATAAGCTCCGAGGTTGGTTATGTCATAGCTGTAAATAAGAATAGATAGAAATCTTCCCTGGTTAATGTACGTGTACTAATGACGTGGGTGCTCCACGTCATTCCCCGTCATTAACCATTCCCTGGTTAATGACGTGTAGAGAACACGTCAGCACTGCATAAATCTGGATGTTATTATTCGAAGCATTAGACCCCCCCCCCACCCCTCCTTAGAAAAAAAATAACATGTGTCCAAAACACATATTTGTCTAAAACTAAAGTCACATCGCCTAGTCATAGTTAATGAACAAATGAGGTGGAGCTTAAATCTAGTGTGGACTCCTGATAGTTAAAATAATAAAAAAAAATAAAATCTACTAATAAGATGTATCACTTCATAAGTGGGATTAACAAGTTAGGTTACAGGTTGAGCAATAGTCGTCACTACTACTTTCAGTGCCTTTATGTGGACCAGAAGCAGAAGACCCCTTCAAATTCTATACGCAATGAAACATCTGGGCCCATCTGTGCGGAATGTGCTGACAGTAAGAATTAGAATGGCGGATGACGTACCTCAGTTAAAAAAAAAATTAAAACATATTTTTTGGGAGCATGATTGTTGACTTTTATTACAAACGGTAGGGTGGGTAGGGGAAGAATGGTGGCTAGGGGAAGGGTCGGTCAGGACGCAGAGTGGGAAAGGTGAGTATTGATGAGTGATGGACACAAGATTAATTATTATTGTTTTTGTTGGGTTAATCTAATTACTTAATTTATTAGGTAAGTACTTACGCTGACTTTCGCGTGACCGCAAACCCTCATAGGTTTTCTCCAGCGCAAAAGTGTTGTTTTTTTTTAGTTTTTTTTCTTGTTAAAAATAAAAATTTGAATTTGAAAACCGCGCAAAAATGCCAATTCTTTAGCCTTTTTTAAGAGTTTTACAAAGAACAATTGTGGCATTAGAAAATTCAACAACTGAGTACATTTCCCATATTCAGCTTGAGAACTCAAAAGAAGAATAAGAACAAAAAAAGAACACGAATTACCTGCTCAGGTCAGGCCTCTGTTTTTCCTTCTCCTTTATGGCAGGTTCTTCCACAGGTTTTAAAGCCACATCAATAGTTGCGACAGTGGCAGGACCTAAAGGGACCCAAAAACAGATAAATAACCATTATTTTACGGCAATTGAAAATAAAAACATTATATATATATATCTATATATATAAAAATAAGTTGTCTGTGTGTGGATCTGTGGATCAGGTGACGTCATGTTTGTTCGCATATGACGTCTGAATTATTTCACACTAATACAAAAGAAGAAAAAAACTAAAAAAGGTAAAAACTACAAAAAAAAACTAAAAAGAAAAAAAAACTAAAAAAGCTAAAAAACTAAAAAAAACTAAAAAAAGGTAAAAATCTAATAACTAAAAAAACTGAAAAAAATAAAAAAAGGCAAAAACTACAAAAAAAATAAAAACTAATAAAAAAACCAAAAAAGCTAAAAAACTAAAAAAACTAAAAAAAACTAAAAAAAGGTAAAAAACTAAAAAAAACTAAAAACTAAAAAAGAAAAAAACTAAAAAAAAGGAAAAAACTGAAAAATAAAAGAGAAAAAGAAAACTAAAAAAATATGAATAAATATATATAAAAATAAGTTGTTTGTGGGTTATGTCTGTCTGTCTGTCTGTCGAGTGACGTCGTGTTTGTCCGCATATGACGTCTGAATTATTTCACACTAATACAAAACAAGAAAAAAAACTAAAAAAGGTAAAAACTACAAAAAAAACTAAAAAGAAAAAAAACTAAAAAAGCTAAAAAACTAAAAAAAACTAAAAAAAGGTAAAAAACTAAAAACTAAAAAAAACTGAAAAAACTAAAAAAAGGCAAAAACTAAAAAAAAAACTAAAAACTAATAAAAAAACTAAAAAAGCTAAAAAACTAAAAAAACTAAAAAAACTAAAAAAAGGTAAAAAACAAAAAAAAACTAAAAACTAAAAAAGAAAAAACTAAAAAAAAGGAAAAAACTGAAAAATAAGAGAAAAAGAAAACTAAAAAAATATTAATAAATATAAAAAATATAAATATAAATATAATATAAATTAGCAATCAACAAAGCACCGAGACACAAATGACGACCGGGACACAGGGAGTATAAATGACGACCAGGACATAAGTAAAAAAAAAAACTAAAAAAACTAAAAAAATGGTAAAAACTACAAAAAAACTAAAAACTAATAAAAAAACTAAAAAATCTAAAAATCTAAATAAACTAAAAAAGAAAAAAAAGAAAAAAGGAAAAAAATAAAGGAGAAAAACAAAACTAAAAAACGAATGTATATACAGACCGGGACACCGGGATACAAATGACGACCGGGACACAGGGAATATAAATGACGACCGGGACACAGGGACACAACTACAATGGGGACGCCGGGGGGCACAGGGGGATATAAATGACGACCGGGACACCAGGACACAAGGAATATAAATGACGCCCGGGACACTCAAAGAGAAATCACAGATTGGAACACCGGGACACAAATGACGACCGGGACACAGGGAATATAAATGACGACCGGGACACAGGGACATAACTACAAAGGGGACGCCGGGGTGCACAGGGGGATATATAAATGACGATGGCGACTCAGGGAATGGTCGATTAGCAATCACCATCAACAAAGCTCAAGGGCAATCATTAGAATCATGAGGTATAGATCTGAATACGGATTGTTTTCCCATGGACCATTATATGTTGCATGATGTTGTATATTCGCAAATTTTACGTAGTTAAAAACATATATATATATATATATATATATATATATATATATATATATATATATATATATATATATATATATATATATATATATATATATATATATATATATATATATATATATATATATATATATATATATATATATATATATATATATATATATATATATATCTATCTATATTCACAGGTGGGACATAGGGACACAACTACAATGGCGCGTAACGACTTACGCGCGCGGGGGGGCTTGGGGGGGGGGGCGCGAAGCGCCCCCACCAACTAGGTGTTGGGGTGTGTATATATATATAGTATATATTATATATATATATATATATATATATATATATATATATATATATATATATATATATATATACATAAAGCTCGCCTTTCTTAGTTGCTTGAACATCCAACTTTGGCCTAGAAGCCCAATTAGTCACTCTGATAGGCTTAAGTTTTTTATACATTAGTTATTTTCGCAGTTTTGGGAGCTAAGAGTTCTTGATTGACTTGCATTCTCTTCTTGACCCTGCATGAAGTAGACGACATGATCACCAATTGAGGGGGGAGGGATGGACTTTTTTGTCCTCTCAATAAGTCTTTAAAAATACCTTTTTTCCGGTATTATTATAGAAAAATGTGTTGAAATAAATTAGGCCCCAAAATCGGCCAAACACTTTTTCTAAAAAAATATTTGGAGAACCACAGATGAATTTTTCACGAGTGGCTTTAAAGTTGCGTATGGACAGGAGCAATAGAATATTAATGAAGAAAAAAATAGATTGTACCGATTGCTGACGTCAAAAACCAGGAAAAATACTTTTCTGTGCCATTCCTATTATTTACCACTCGACAAAATATATTGAGCATAGTATATCAGGAATATGGTAAAATTGTTCTTGTTCTTGACATATGCTTTACTTTATGTTTCATTCAATGAAACAATTAAGTTTCTCCAGGAATTACAAAGATAAACTAAATTAAAGCGTAAAAGATTGACTTAGTCTAGAAAACTGTTATTAGATTTACCTCTCTGCATCTTCGGGAAACATTTTGGGAATTTCACCCATCAAAAGTGCCTTATTTTCAAAAAAATGGGGAAAACACACCCTAAAAATCATAGAATCTTAATGAAAATAACACCATCAGATTCAACGTATCAGAGACCCATAATCTAGAGGTTTCAAGCTCCTATCTGCAAAAATAATAGTTTTTGCGAGAAGAAAGATCACGGATGCATATTTATTTTTCCCCCAGGAGTGATCGTATTGACCGAGTGGTCCTATAATGTCGCAAGAGGGCTCATTCTAACGGAAATTAAAAGTTATAGTGCCCTTTTTAAGTGACCAAGAAAATAGAGGTAAACTAGGCCACCTCCCACGCTCATTTTTTCCCAAAGTCACCAGATCAAAATTTTCTGATAGCCATTTTGTTCAGTATAGTCAAAAAATCAAGTTGCTATTTCTTTGAGGACGACTTAAATCCCAATCCCCATAGTCCCCGGGGAAGAGTTGCAAGTTATGAACTTTGCCCATTGTTTACATATAGTATTGGTTATTGGAAAGTATACAGATGTTTTCAGGGGTGATTTTTTTCTGGTGGTGGTGATGGGGCGGGCAGAGGAAGGAGTTTACGAGGGAGGATCTTTCCACGGAGAAATTTATTGTGGGGAAAGAGAATTTCCATGAAGGGGGTGCTGGATTTTCCAGCATTATTTAAAAAAACAAAGAGAAATTAAATAAAAGAAAGATTTTTCAACTGAAAGTAAGGAGCAACATTAAAACTTAAAACGAACAGAAATTATTACGTTTATGAGGGGGCTTGCCCCTCCTCAATACCTCGCTCTTTACGCTAAGTATTTTTTAGTAATTTCAAAAGAGCTGGTTATTTTAATTAAACGACCTTTGTGATTCAGGGGTTCTTCTGCAAGAATTGGAACCAAATTTGAACTTTAGCATAAGGAGCGAGGTATTGACGAGGGGGCGAGGTTTGAAGTTTGGTTATATCCAAACAAGGCAGTTTAAATTGGGCCCAAAGGTTCTGTGTTATCCGATTGTCCTAAACTTAAAGAGAATGTAAATAGGGGAAGATAGACCTCAATTAAGAGAAAGCATTTTGAAGTTTGGTAGTATCCATATATGGCACCTTATACTGGGCCAACAAGTTTTGGGTTATCCGATTGGTTTAAAATTAAAAGGAATGTAGATAGGGGCAAGGAAACATTAATGAAGACCAAACATTTTAAAGTAAGCTCGTATCCATATATGGCACCTAAAACTGGGCCAACAAGTTTTGGGTTATCCGATTGGCTTAAGCTTAAAAGACACGTAGACAGGGACAAGGAAATATAAATGGAGACAAACCATTTTTAAGTTTGGTTGTATCCAAACAAAACAGATTAAATTGGGCCCGCAAATTTGTGTTATGCGATTGGCCTAAACTTAAAGGGAATGTAGATAGGGGAAGATAGATCTCAATTAAGAGAAAATATTTTGAAGTAAGCCCGTATCCATATATGGCACCTAAAACTGGGTCATCAAGTTTTGGGTTATCCGATTGGCTTAAACTTAAAAGACACGCAGACAAGGGCAAGGAAATATAAATGGAGACAAAGCATATGGAAGTTTGGTTGTATCCAAACAAAACAGCATAAACTGGGCCCACAAGTTTTGGGTTATGCGATTGGCCTAAACTTAAAGGGAATAGGGGAAGATAGACCTCAATTAAGAGAAAATATTTTGAAGTAAGCCCGTACCCATATATGGCACCTAAAACGGGGCCAACAAGTTTTATGTTATGATTGGCTTAAAACTAAAAGGAATGTAGATAGAGGGAAGGAAACATCAATGAAGACAAAACATTTTAAAGTTAGCTCGTATCCATTTACGGCATCTTAAACTTCGCCAACAAGTTTTGTGTTATCCGATTGGCCTTAATCTAGACGGAGGCTAGCTAACACCAATGAAGATAAAAACTTTTGTAAAATTCGTTGTATTGATTTGTGACATCCGGTTTCGGATTTTCAATTAATTTGAATTAGATTCAATTTTCCACGACAAAATATACCAAAATATACCAAAGAAATTGAACAAAAATAACAATCAAATTTTGTTCAAAATTTAAGTTGTAATCATGCGTTTTAGTTCTTAAGCAGAAAAACTGAAAAAAGAGGCTTCGCAAATACTTTTAAACACTACAACTATTCTAGTTAAAAACGAACAGAAAGTAAATTAAAAAACGTCTCTTGAAAAAAAGTTTTACAAAAGAGGTAAAAAGCTCAAAGAGGCTAAAAAGAGACAAAAGAGGTTAAAATCAAAAACACGCAGAAATACAGTCATACAGTCACTTTGAGTTCGATTTGATATCAATTTCGAATTTCGTTAACCCTTCTTGAAAAAAAGTTTTGGAAGAGGTAAAAAGCCCAAAGAGGTTAAAACCAAAGAGGCAAAAAGAGACAAAAGAGGTTAAAATCAAAACCATGCAGAAATACAGTCATACAGTCACTTTGAGTTTGACTTGATATCAATTTCGATGTTATTTCGTTAACCTCTCTTGAAAAAAAGTTTTGGAAAAGAGGTAAAAAGCCCAAAGAGGTTAAAACCAAAGAGGCTAAAAAGAGACAAAAGAGGTTAAAACCAAAACGCACAGAAATACAGTCATACAGTCACTTTGAGTTTCATTTGATATCGATTTCGTTGTTATTTCGTTTTAGGACTTATTTATCCATCAATGGCAGTGTCTCTTTCTTTACGTTTAATATGACTATTATTTTCATTTTTTTCATTTTTGGTTTTATTATCCGGAAATAACCATATCTTTTTGATCATTTTGGGTTTAACTTATTATTTGACTTTATATTTGCTCATTTTACGTTTTAATATGACTCTTTACTTTCTCTTCACGTTCTTAAAATTGGCCTAATTTAGATTAGCCTAAATTATTGCATAGACAAATTAAGCACAAACTAAACTAAATACAGATAAAATGGGAAAAGGAACAGAAGCTAACTTTGGTGCCATATGTCATTGCAAGGATTTGAAACTTCTAGCATGAGTGGCATTGTAGCACCATTCAGTTATGTCAGTGGAATTAACTTAAAATAAATTAATATAATTAGAATTTCAATCACATTTTCAAAATCAAAAATAGAGTATTTTTCCTGCTTTAATGCGAGTTTTCATCTGTAATTGCAATAAATATAGCCACTTGGTCTAGCAGGATCCAACGATATCACCGAAAAAATAATAATAATAAAAACAATGATTTAAACAAATTCGAATTTCAAATACAGTAACAAAATTAAATATAAATATATTGCTCTTGTTGAAAAGTATAGGCAACTAATAAGAGTGGAAACTGGCGCTAGCATCGACAAAAAAAAAAAAAAAAAATCAAGTAGCGTTTGGCGTCACTCGGCATTTATTCGAGCTTCAGAATCGTTTTTCTGTCAGGAACGGAGATCAGATACTTATTACTAAACTAATTTTACCCACCACACAAATTAAATTATTTTTTCTTATTATTACACTGACAAAAATGTCAAGGGTCGCCAAACGCTAGATGTCACTGAGATTTTTTTCTCGACAATAGCGCCAGCTTCCCGCTCTTCATTAAAAGGAAATCACGTTTTTAAATAACTGAGAAATTGAAATGGATATGAATATACTTCACATGAGGGGAGCTACCTTTCTCTCAATCCCCAAACTTTTTGTCAGTTTAACGTGTGTTTAACTGAGTGTTTTTATTTGTGAGAGCAACGAATCTAGCTACTTGGTGACTTTTCTCTTTTATTGTAGCCATAGAAAGCAGGATTAAACCGTACTTTATTTTCATTCATATAGCTTAAATTTTTAAGGGTGTTTCCCCCTTAAAAAAAATTGATATATTTTCTCATACTCGTTCTTATGGATAATATCGAAGTTAATGAATTTTTAATCTTTGGAATCAGCATCAAAAACCAATTTATTTAACGTATCTATTGTTATAAAAAAGTTTTTTTTAGAGTTTTGGTATCTATATCGAACTTGGTGAATTTTTAATCTTTGGAATCAGCATAAAATAAAATAAAATATTTCTTTTTTTAAATTTAGTAATAAATAAGATTTATTAATAATAATATTTTTTTTTAAATAAGAATTTAATTAATATATCTATTGTTATAAAAAAAGTTTGTCAGAGTTTTAGTGTCTATCCGACCGGAGTTACTGCTTACTTACAGTTCGTCACGAACTATTGGATGACGTCATCTATGCAACAAGCAGAATTCTATAAATAGTAAACGGCTATCAATATAAAATGACGTCACCTGTCCTATAAATCACACGTCAGATTCTGAGTCGCAATAGTTTGTTACAAACACTTAGACAATAAGTTTAGAAAATGATGTTAACCACTTGTGCACTGTTGCCCGTACTAGCGGGAGATCTGTTTTTGTCGGACGATGAAAGTGATCTGGAGTTTATTGGTGAGAGAGTGAATTTAAACCCCAACGATAAAGCTTCTAAAATGAAAGATAGAAAAACAACTGGTTTCTCCATGGTTGCCACTCTCATGCCTACCAAAGATGGAAGAGAAGAAAAGAAACAAACAAAAAGAGGAAGGAAGTCTCTTAAACTGACATCAGCTCGTACAATCATCAAAGAAAAAGTCAATAAAGAGTTAGTGGAAATCGTACCATTGACCCCGACTCGTGGAAGTACAAGAGAAAAAGCGGATAGAAAGATCATGCAAAAGTTCAAGGAAAACACAAGAAAACTGCCATCCTTGTTTTATAAAACCACACCTGATTCTATAGTTGTTAGACCAAGAATTGTAGAAAATCGTCCATGGGTGAGAAAACCCACACGGCCATTGAATCTAGGAAAGTATTCAAAATTGGTAGCAAAACGGCGTGAACAGGGAATTGATGCTCATATTGAAGTTCCAAAGATAACATTTAGAATTTGTCAATAGAAGAAGTTGATGATATGACTAAACAGTTTCGGATTTTGTAGTGTTTAAATTATCGTTGTTTTAATAAAAAAAAAACAAAAAAAACATTGACTCTACTTTAAGAAAAACAAGAAGCAGACTAAATTGCCAATTATTTTACTCCCTTAACAAGCATTAACTCCATTGCCTAAAAGTCAGACAGGTTGTGGTAAAGAGCTACTAAGGGGTGACTCGGGCTAATAGTAAAAGTTCTTTTATATTCTTATATCTATGTACCTCTCCCCCCTTCTTGCAAGGGTTGTACCTGTGTAGACCTAAAAGTGGATTAGCCACTTTTGGAATAATAACGGTTAATAGGACCTCTGTCTTCAGCCTGGGATTATTTGTCAGGGATCAAGCAAGGAAGAAAACACCCAAAAAGGGTGTATTGCCCTGATAAAATTTGCCGCATCAACTTCATCACATTAGAGAACCATATTGCATAAGTTTCAACCCCGTATTGATGAAAATACGAAGTTTTGTAGTTGTACAAATTACAGAAAGATGTTTTAAGTACTATAAAGAAAGGTATGGATACTGATTGAGGTAGAGGACTAAAGATTGCTAAAAAAACCAGCTCAGTGTTTTCTTGGGCTTTCTATTTTACGGTGCTCCAAATAAGGTGGTGGTTGTGAGCTATAAGACGCTTCAAAATATCTATTGTTTTTGTACTTTACAAATTATATTCTAGCCTTTAAGGGTTTACAGAAGATGACAACCTTGTTTTCTTTTTATTACTTCACATGTTTTCAAATTTCAGAAGTTGATTAAAAACTGAAAGATCTAGTGGCCTTTTAAAAATTCAAAAGAAACTGCAGGTAAAAAAAGCTCCCCTTCCATGTGCCTTCCCCCTTCCCCATAAGATCCAATCACAATTCTGAGACAGCCATCTTGTCCAGCATAATCGAAAGGTTCAATAACTATGACTCTGGGGACGACAACTTACATAGTCCTTGGGTCAAGGGCTGCAAGTTACACGATTTGCCTATTCTTTAAATATAGAATTTGTTATTCTATAACAAATTCTATAAGGGGGAAAGGGGGGCATGTTTGACCTTTTGTGTAAAAAAAAGTCAACGGCATTCAGGTAAAGTTGTGAGGGAATGTTGCGGGAGTTACTACTACTCAGACTGCTACTATCACCACTTATTTTACGCCAACTACTTCTGTTGTAATTATCACCAAGGCTAAGGATATTAAGATAAAAATTCGAAATATTTTGAGGGGGAAGTTGAACTAAAATCAAGACACATTGTATGCGTGCGGTATTCAAGGCAGTATATTGGCAGTGTCTTAGGAATGGTTTAGAGTGCTTAGATTGAAGAACTAGGACATGATGAGAGGAACCTTTAACTCACCGAAGGGTAATTTGTGCAGCTTACTACTATTGTTTCTACCTTTACTACTACCACCGCAACTACTACTACTAGTAAGGCGAAGAAGATTAAGGGTATTGAGGAGCTAAATCGGAACACACTGTTTGCATGAGGGCCGTCAAGGGGAAGTGTCACCAATGTCCGGGAAACTGTTTGGAGTATTAAGTTGAGACATTCGGCTTGTGTTGGGGGGGGGGGGGTAGGGTTGAAGGAACAAGAGGTGCTATGTGCACAGTGCTATTAATAATGCTACCACCACAGCTATTTCTACTACTGATGCTAGTTGTATTGGGTTGAGACTTTCGGGGAGTGTTTGGAGGGATGTGGAACTTAATCAAGACGCGCTACAAGCTTGTTGATTGTTGGATGTACCAACAGTAATCCCGGAAACAGTTTGGAACATTAAATTGAAACTTCCCGGGTATTGTGATGAGGATTTTTAACTGACCAAACGGCACTATATGCATACTGCTACTACTACTACTGCTGCAAGTGAGGTTATTGGTATTAGGGTGAAGCTTTCGGAGAATGTTTAGAGGGAGTTTCAATTAAAGCAAAATATAGTATATACATACGGGTTATCAACGGGGCATGTGGGCGGTGTTTTGGGAACAGTTTAGAGTATTGGGTTGGAGCTTTCGGGACGTGTGGATAGGAATACCGAGCCAACCGAGAGGTACTCTGTGAATATTGCTGTTTCTGCTGCTGCTGGTACTTCTGCTACTGGGGCTAAGAGTATGAGGCTGGGACTTTCGGAAACTGTTTGGGGGTTGTTTTGGGAAGTGTCAGGCGTATCAGTAGTATTATTGAATATTAGTGTAGTATTACACTAGTATTACCGGGAGTAGTCTAGGGTATTGAGTTGAAACTTGTAGTGCATGTTGAGAGGGATTTTCAACTAATCAAAAGACACTTTGTGTGTATTGCTACTACCACTGGTACTAAAACCACCATTAGTAGTAGCACTAAAGCTAAAGGCATGAAATCGAAACTTTCAGCGAATATTGAGGAGGATGTTGAACTAAATCGAACTGCACTATGTCGATTCGGGCTAGTAAAGGGGCGTGACAGCTATACTCCATTAACAGGTTAGGGTATTTGGCTGGAACTTTCGGTGCGTCTTGGGGAGATGTTGGACACACCAAAATGTGCTATATTCAAACTGCTAATGCTAATGTTAGCTGCTGATGCTGGAGGTATTGGGGAGAAATTTTCGGGCAATGTTAAGAGAGATTGATCTAGATTGAAACAATCTATACAGACTGTCAAAAGAGCGGATCAGTAGTATCTCAAAAATGGCTTACAATATCAGGTTGATGCTTTAAGGGCATATTCAACCCATTAAAATACACTATTTACATAGTGCTATTGCTAAACCTAATGGTGTTAGTGCGGAACTTTCAGAGATGGAGGGATGTTGCGGTAAATCAAAACATTCTGTGCATGCAGTTTATCAAAAAAGCGAATCAGTAATATCTCAGAAACAGATTAAAGTATCCAGATGAAACTATGGGGACACGAGGGGGGAATTCTGAACTGAACCTGATTTGTCTTCCGATTTTTTTGTCGTTTGATTTAATCCTTTTTTTGTAAGCACAAGCACCATTTAGTTTAATGACTACGAGAGATTGTGCCAATAAAACCGATTCTATCTTCTATCTATTCTATCTATCTATTCTATTCTGATCTGAACTGAAAATGAGGTAAAGTGTGAATACTATTACTGCTGCTTTTAATCCTACTCCCAATGCTCCTTCTATTACTTTTGCTATTATGACTACTACAATTGTTAATACTAAGGCTATTAGTAAAACTTTTGGGGAGTGACGGGGTGATTTTGAACTGAATCAGAACACACTATGTACACGTGGATTATCAAAGATGTGCATTAGCAATGTTCCAACAACTTTTTAGGGTATTAAACTGAAATTTCCTGGGCTAAAAATATTACTACCACCTTTGGTGCTACCTCTACTACTATTGCTGCTACTATTACTGCTAATATTGAACTAAATCAAAATATTTGAAGTGCATCCAGGTTGTCAAAATAGAGCAGGTTGTTAAGACGTATAGGCAGTATGTTTCGGGATAGGATTTCTTTTTTTTTTAAGCTGAAATCTATTTCAGCTTAAAAAAAAAGAAATCAAACTGCATTACGTGCATGTTATCTATCGGTAAGGTATATCAGCAAAGGTTATTAGGTTGGGACTTTCACAACTATCACTGTTACTTCTTTCGCCCTTACTATAAGTGTATAAAACCAAAAATGAAGATAAATTATGAAAAGTGGCCAAGTTATACTCAAAACGAGCGGAGACTAAGAGGAGTGGGGACACCCCCCCTCTGCCCCCGTTCCTTCTAAACGCCAGAACATAATTTGTACTTACTAAAAGTTTTTTGCTGAAACAGTTTTTAAAATAACTGAAAACAGTTTTTTTTTCGGTCTAAGTTCCTTAATTTTTGATAATAATGAAAAAATACACCACTAACCAAGATTATTGAAAAATACGATTGTGGATTGGATTTTAATATATATACTGATATTTATTCCAGATAATCTTAGTACTTTTGTATTCACTGAATTTTGTTTTCTGTAAAGTGAAAATTATGTTATGATCTTTGGAAGCCATGAGGGGCGCCAGCCCTACTTCTATTGGTTTCTGCTCGTTTTGAGTTTCATTCAGATATTTATTATAATTCCTTTTGCTTTGTGTTTCGTTTATTTATTGATGGTGTAGGAAAATCATTTGGCTTTATTTCTGCTCATCTTTGGTTTAATGTAACTTTTCACTTTTCTTTGAAAAACTCTTTTCGGGAATTTTTTTTGAATTAATTCCTGTTCGTTTTTAATTGATATAGTCTTTTTTTATTGTTTAAATAAAAGAATATTCTAAATATTTTTGGTTTTTGATCTAAGAATCCAGATTTTGGCTCACTCTTTATATGTTGGACGTTTTTTTGCATTTATTTTCAATTTTGCATTATTTTCACACCTCAACTTTCCATGAAAGATAAAACTTAATATTCTGTTCCTCAAACATTTTATCTATTTAATCTCGACAAGCTGAATTCATTTACATCCTTTTGGTTTGGTTCAGTAGAAGGAGCGGAGGTGGTGATAGTGGTAGTCCTCAAGGTTTCAGCTTGGTACCCTCGGTCATTCTTGAGATATTTTTCAGACTTATTATTGACTACCAGCATGGAAATAATGCATTTAGATCTAGCTTTAAAGCAATACTTTCCCTGACAGTTTATGCAATCAAACATAAAATGACCATAAATCGCTGCTAGTGAATGATCATAACACAAAATGAACATAAAATATATATTTGATACCACGATGGAAAAAAAAGCTTTAAGAGTCTACTGCTCTTTAGGAGCATCCCTCAGGCTACTCAGTCTGTCCTCAGGTGGCGATAGGAGATGGTACTTTAGATATGTAGGGTACCTTCATAGAAGGCGCGGGCCAAGGGGAAACCTTGTCCCTGGGGGTCAATAATAGAAACTAGCGCACCCTCGCCCGGGGCCATAAATACAAGTGGAAGAGGAAGAAAGCCCCTCAAATGTACACTCAACAGGCTCCACTGGCGTGTCCACGTCCCATGTGTTAAAAACCTTCAGCTAGTAATGGGCTAAATTACATGGTGACACAGAAGACCATCGTGGGAGGATCCTCTATAGGAGGACAACTGCGGCAGGGTCTAAGATCCAGATCTATGGACAACGGCCTCTGCAATGCGCTGCCACGACCCTTTCGTGGTACCTGCAAGACTGAGGACCTTGGGGTCTCTCTATTCCCACTTGAGGAGTTAGGCCCTTGAGGAAATTAAAGCCTAGCAAACGAGACAGCATTCACACGGGATTCTGATTAATGGATAATTCTTCTGGGCTTGGTCTGTTTTGACGGGCGTTTTCGGCCTGAAAACCTCTCCCTAGCTAATTTATCTACTATGGGTTGCCTCCCTGTAGCAGCAGAGTATTTGTAGGCATGAATATATATATATATATATATATATATATATATATATATATATATATATATATATATATATATATATATATATATATATATATATATATATATATATATATATATATATATATATATATATATATATATATATATATATATATATATATATATTGAGTCGGAGGTGATAGGCGTGGGACTGTCTGTGCAGGAATTCGAATGTTGTTGATAAAAGAGCATCGCCAAGTGCTGAAAACTACGTTGCGATCAAGATGGGCCCAGGATTGCACAAAGGCTCCATTCATACTTGAGGTCGTAGAGACTTCTTGCTGTCCGGTTCTAAGCCGGCTTAAGCGCTTCGTTGTAGGCTTGAGAAAATATGTTAATCCCTGTCCTGCACTGGTATCAGGGATCATTGCTTTTCCGGAGGCCAAAATAATTTCAACGCTTTAAAGAACATGAAAATTGGCACTTGGAATGTTACGACGTTAAAAAACGACTATCGTATTGACATTTTGACTGACGATAAAAATAAACAAAATATATACCTAATAAACTAATTACATATAGTTTATTGCTCTTATTTTTTTCAATGCAACAGCGGAGGCTAATCTCTCCGCGGAGGCTGTTGCATTGAAAAAAATAAGAGCAATAAACTGTATGTAATTAGTTTATTAGGTATATATTTTGTTTATTTTTATTCATGTCTTTTAGTTTTACTGCTGATGACGAACACTGTATATGTGTTCGAAATATCCAGTTAAATAATTTTATATCTATTCACTGTCAATAAAAACGTGTCATCCCTATTTTGAACTGTTTTACTTTCGTCATGGAAAGGCAGTGTGGTCTTCGAAGTTATCTAGGTAGAAGAGAAAACTGCACAGCTGTATTAGCTTCATGTCTCAACCGTTTTACTTCAAACCAATAATAATTATATGGGGAGGAGTAAAGAATGAAGCTTTGATGTGAAGCAGGAACGCACACACTGCAACTTAATACTTCGAATTGTGTTAGACTTCATACAAATACTAACTTCATGGGAAGGAGTAAAGACTGAAGCTTTGAGGTAGAGGCAGAATGTGAATAGTTCTGTTAACTTCATGCGTCATCTGTGTTAAGACTTCATAGGAAGAAGCAAATAATGCAACTTTAAGGTAGAGGAGGATAGTACACACATGTTTTAACTTCATACTTCTAACTAGGTTAAACTTCATACAAATACCACCTTCATTGAATGGAGTAAAGAATGCTTGAGGTAGAAGAGGAACGTGCACATCTGTGTTAGCTTCGTGCTTCAACAATGTTAGACTTCAAACAAATACAATTTTATGGGAAGGAGTAAATAATCAAGCTTTGATGTGAAGGAAAACCGTGCACAACACAACTTTATACTTCTAACTGTGTTAGACTTGATACAAATACTAACTTCATGGGGGTAAAGGATGAAAATTCGAGGTAGAGGTGGTCCATGCACATCTGTGTTAACGTCATGCCTCAACTGTATTAACACTTCATACAAATACTAACTTCACGGGAAGGAGTAAAGAATGAAGGTTTGATGTAGAGGAGAAACGTCCACAGTGCAACTTCATACTTCAAACTGTGTTAGACTTCATGCAAATACTAACTTCATGGGAAGGAGCAAAGAATAAAGCTATGAGGTAGAGATGGAACATGCACAGCTGTGTTAACTTCATGCATCTACTGTATTAAGGCTTCATACAAATCCAACTTCATAGGAGGGAGCAAAGAATGCAGCTTTGAAGTAGAAGAGGAACGTGCAAAGGTATACTGGCCTAAGGCACCTTGGTACTATTACAAATTGTTACTAGTAGTAGTCATAGAATCCAATATTCAAGATATTTCTAAGTTTCTTTTGTTACCCGAATGCAGTTACTAGATATTCCTACTTCAAAATTCTCTTCCATTATCAACAGGTTATTCACTGCTGTTGCCAATCATTCATTTTTACGAACAAATAGAAATAAAAATTAGAATATATAAACTATTAACGTAGGCCAAATGCCAAACAATGGAGGTACTGAGCTTTGATTAGCAATTATGTCAAAAGTTTTAGTTTTTATTACCTATTTTGACCATATTGCTATTTAGTATCATGTTAACTGAGACACTCAACCCGAACGAAGTTACTTACCAGAGTACATTACTGGTCCTTTTGCAATTTCTGCCAAATGACCAACTGAATCATAGGTGTATCTTGACGTAGTAGGTCCCTCATAAGTAAGTGTAGGACAATTAAAAGGGGGTTGTACATGCGGCATGAACACGGCGTGTGCTGTAGGTGGGGCTACCTCACCTAATAAATATGTTTATGTAAATTTATGCAATATGATATACAGAAAGAAGTGAGACAGAGGGCCAAAAGGAAAGGCAATGTAGGATGACAAAAGGAAATCTTGCTATAGGTAATTCGTCAGTTTTTTTAGCTGTAGCAAAGTCCCGTTTATAGGAAAAATTGTTTGCTTTCTTATTAAAAAAAATACACAGAAGGGTGTAAAACAAACTAAGAAGCCTGGCTAGATCAATAGGTAGAGTATCTGATTCCCAATCTCGAGGTCGCAAGGTTCGAGCCCACCGAAAGCGTTAAGAAAAAGAAAAGTTTTAAATTAATTCCTGTCTCTGAAAAAAAATTGGCATTTGTGGAATAAAAAAAAATCGATATTAGACTATTTTACTAGGGAAGATGTATAAAGAATTCAATTAAAGGGAGGGGTGGATCTTTTCTCTTTGTAAGTGAATATTTACAAAGGTATAGCTCGGGTAAGTATACCTTGTTTTGTCCATGACTGAGGAATCGAAACTGTCAAGGACCATTTTTCTTTTTTTAGGTGGGGGAGGGAGAGGGACTCGAATTTTAGTTGAATAAAGGAGGGAAAAGTTTGTTCCGATACTCAAGAAAATATACACTGCCGGTTTTCTTCTTATTTTTTTTCATGTTATCCGGCAATCATCGCTGCTAGTAAGCATATACTAGACTCATTTGTGTTAATGGGAGAGCTGTGTGTGGTTACACCCACTCGACCCCCTTTCTCTCGAAACGAACCAATTACACGCTTTCAAATAACATGCCCTTATGCCAAATAATCTATGTCACTATGTAAAATTGTTGGAAAGCACATAACGTCTTACAAAACAGAAAGTAACAAAAAGAAAAAGAACAATTTTGAAACACGTTTACTCAGCATTTAGATAATGTAAACGGATAAAAAACACAAATCTTGGTAAATTTTGTTAAAAAAAAAAAGAAAGACGCCTCTAGATAAAATTAAGAATTTCAGGTTATTTCTAAGATATCGAATTGTGTCTTTCTTTGAGTTTCATCTGAAAAACAAACGCCTAAAACTAGCAACACACTAACGATTCTCACTAGTAATTTTTGATCCTATGACCCAAACCATAGCATAGTTTGGCTAACTAGCTACAAAAACGAACGATTTGATTAGCCATCATACCTAAGCAGATTCAGAAATGCCAAAAGGAAGAGAAATATCGTGAGCAGCTTCTCAATATGGTTAAATATTGCCATATAGCCTCGTCTTTGCAATAAGGGGAAGAGTGATCAAAACGAAAGATAGAGTTTTTATAGATTTTCAATGTCAATTTTTTCATGCTAAACGAAGTTGTCAAGTGTATTTTTCTATGTTCATCAACAAAGTGAAAAATCGTTTCAGTGGGAGAATCCTTTCACAGGTCATAGACTGCAACATAGACGTCATACTTCTTCTTCGGCCTTCTTTTCACTTCATCAAACCTTCATCGCTACCACTAATATAAACAGAAATTCAAGAAACTCAAAGCTGATTCTTTTTTATTCTTCTGAATAATCCAGAAATGCACCTTTTTATCGAAAGGATGGGTTTATGAACATCCCTACCGACTGCAAATTTTCGACTGATGTATCAGAATTGCTGAACTTGAATTTCCTTCTTATTTTTCCTTGCTTGGTCGTGTCTAGGAGCCCATTTTCACAACAGCCTGAGCTGGACGACCGTCACCTGTCCATGCTATTTTTCAGCACAACTAAATTTATTCGTACAACTAAACTGTTTTTACTTTCGCCCTCCTCTCATCCGTCGAACTCTTTAAGTTAAACCCTTTAAGTTTCGTTGAACCCTTTAAGTTATCTGATTTAACTAATTCTCAATAAACACTTACCTAATAAGTATGTTTCCATGTGAAAAAGTAATCTAAATATTATCTTCTCTGAAGTATTTTATTTTGAAATAAGGTTATAAATTAGTCTGGATTTTATTAGTTTTACGCCATAGCATACTTTTAAGCCATAGTATCATTTGTAAACGAGCATATGATCATCTGCAAATTACGACGACGAATTACGCGAATCACGTATCCTTTGCGAGGGGATTCGCGGTTGATATAAGAAAAAGATGCGTTACTAATGCACAAACAGGGTTATTGAGAAGGAAGCACATTAGCAAAACAATTCTAACTTCATAATACGCAGAAAATTTCTAGTTAATACATCTTGAGGGCACTTCTTTATACTTTACTTTATGCTTCCCTCCCCCCAATGTGCAAAATATATAGCCCACATTATATGGTGGCATATACATTATATGGTGGCATATAATATACATATTACAGGTGGCATTTCGCCACCTGTCACTCTGGTTTCATTTTTAACACCTGTAAACTGATCAATGCTGGTAAAAAAAAGGTAAAGGATACGGCATTAGACTTTACAGTCCGTACCGGCGGTGCTGATCTCCGTTTCTTGGCCCTTCAGCCAGGAAGTGCAATGGGGGTTGGGGGCCAGCCATCCTGTGCTTTCAAACACCCTTCCTGTTTACCTTCCCCGGATTTCTCCAGGTACCCATTTAGAGCTGGGTCGACTCTGGCTAAGCTTACAGAGTCACACCACTGACCCCCGTCCCAAACTGAAGAATTGGATACACTGGGACTCGAACCCGCGTCCTCTCAGACGAAGGATCCCGAATCCAGCGCACCAACCCACTCGGCCAGGACAGCTTAATCAATGCTGACAAAACTAAGAAATGGAACAACATATGGGATATACGAATTTGGGCTATATATTTGTACAGTAGAGCAGGGGGAGGTAAACTATAAGTAAGGAGTAAGGTAAATAAGTAACATACATACATACATACTAAGCCAAAAGAAACTAACAAAGAACCCGATTTGTCCTTGAGTTTTACGCAGCGTAAACTTAAGAGAGTGGCATATAACACACAGGTACCAAAATTCCTTCCCCCTACGGAAAATAAAAAAACAA
Organism: Artemia franciscana; assembly: GCF_032884065.1. Taxonomy (NCBI): domain Eukaryota; kingdom Metazoa; phylum Arthropoda; class Branchiopoda; order Anostraca; family Artemiidae; genus Artemia; species Artemia franciscana. The sequence goes on along the minus strand of NC_088870.1, from coordinate 10,496,630 downwards.
AACTCAAATAAAATTCTCAATTTTGGAAAGCCTCATTTTCCAAAGGGGGTAGTTTGTTCGGGGGGGGGGGGGGGATTTTTCAGGGAGGGTTTAAACACCGGCCACCGGTGCTGGCACACTGTAATAACCCTGTTTTGTACTAAGACTATAAAGATATAAGACTATAGAGATAGACTATTGAGACTATACTATAGGTATAAGTAAGGAGGTACACTATAGTGAATGCGTCTTCAAAATGTGCCAACTACAATTTTTCTGCATATGATGAAGTAAGAATTGTTCTTGACAAGTTTCATTCTCAACAGTCCCAGTTGTACATTAATACCAAAAGATGAGTTATTAAAACCATTAAACAATTATTTAGACAACGAAGAGCAAAACTAAAGGGCAGGGTATTATTTGACGAACAAGAGACAGTTCTCTTTAAGGCTTCTTAAAATGATGCGAAATCATCAAACTAAATATTTTTCGAACTAGATATATGAATATTTTATAATGGTACTTGTACTTGTACTTGTGGTGGGAATCAAGTGTTTCCACCTCGCCCGGCATCGATGATCTTAGAGACCTTCTAATGCTGTTCGATCTTCTGCCAGCTGCTCTGCAAAAGTGAGCCCTTGTGTTGACCATCTGGGACCGAATTTTCTGAAACTCCCGATTGGTTCAAGGTCTGACTTGGGCAGATTCCACCAGTTCTACCTCTGTCCTCCTTGGCGTTTCTTCCAGTAGCTAATAGGCTCAACTAGAAGTATTTGGCGAGACAGGTACTCTGGCGGTTTCCGTAATACATGGCCCAACCATTTCAAACGGCGTTCTTTAATAGTGGGCACAACATCTCTCTGAATATTGCACATTCGACGTATATTCGCGTTGGAGATACGGTTACGTAGCTGTACTCTGAGAATTCTTCGAAGACAATTATGCTCAAACACCTTCAGTATATTCTCATGCTAATAAACAACAAAGAGAGATAAAACTCCACAAAAAAAACAAACCTCAAACGAGACTACGGCCAGTAGAGAGGAAAGACTAAAATAACGCGGATATTTTGCCTGTATCCAAACTAGGCGTCCTCAGCACAAGATAAAAAGAATAAACCCTAAACTAAAAACAAATAAAACCACCACCAATAATAATAAATAAAGAAAATAAAAATATCTTTGAAAAAAAGAAAATAGAAAATAAGAAAAAAAAGAAAATAAATATCTTGTTGATATCACCAACAAGATATTTATTATTATTGGTGGTTGTTTTATTTGTTTTTAGTTTATTGTTTTTTCTTTTTATCTTGTGCTGAGGACGCCTAGTTTGGATACAGGCAAAATATCCCCGTCGTTTTAGTCTTTCCTCTCTACTGGCCGTAGTCTCGTTTGAGGTTTGTTTTTTTGTGGAGTTTTATCTCTCTTTGTTGTATATTGTCATGTCTGGCCAGTTCGGCTTAAGAACTTTCATTCTCATGCTGTAGTTTTAGCGACCATGGTTCGCATCCGTAAAGGAGAACGGTGCGGATTAGTGCCATGTAGATTCGAACTTTCGTTCGGAGACTGACTTCGCGGCGATTCCATAAGGGTTTCCGAAGAGAGGCAAAGACTGTCTGGGCTTTCTGTATTCTCTGTTGGATATCAGCGTCGGAAGATCAGTCAGTACAAAGCTGGGAGCCTAGGTATGTGAAACGGTTGACTTTTTCCAGCTGAACTTGGTTGACAGTTAGTGAGAATGGTCCTGTGTCGTGGTTAATAGCCATGAATTTCGTTTTCTCTGTGCTGACTTTCAAGCCGATCAGGTCTGCCCAGGCCACAACGCTGTCCAGCATATTTAGGGCTTCTACAGGGTCTGACAGGAGGCCAACATCATCCGCATAATCGAAGTCAGTCAGTGAGAGATTCTGTCCAATCTGCGCTCCTGGATAAGACGATAGAGCATTTTCAAACACCAATCGATGCAATAATTGAACAGAGTCGGAGAGAGGACACACCCTTGTTTTACTCCGAAATCAACCAGAAATTCTTCGGTTTCTTCGCCATAGACTCTAACTCGGCTCACTGACGCGTCATAGTATGCCTTCATCAGTTCAACAAACTTCAGCGGCATTCCGTCATTCTCTAGGATCTTCCAAAGTTTCTGACGAGTGACAGAGTCGAAGGCGGCAATGAAGTCAAGGAACATCAAGATCAGGGGTAGGTTGTACCTTTCAAACTGCTGGATAATGAGGCGACAGGCAATTTTATAATGGTCATTAATATATGATATGCTACAAAGTCATCAGCAAAATCAGGGTAAAATTAGCATGTATTCTACCATGCGCACACCCAGTAAATTTTGTCAATAACAAACACAGTTAAATAAAAGCACTAAAATCATTATGCATTGTCCATTTGAACATCAAGTATCCAGTGCAGTTAATTTGAAAGGGGGCCAGCGTAACACACTGGTCTTACATTTCGAAAAAAACCCTTTTGAGGATTTTTTCATTGAAAAATACCTTTTTGGTATTTTTGATGGAAAAACTGAAAAAATAGCACATTTGCCCCCCACCCCCAGATTTTGAAAATAAATTTTGTCATCCTTTAAATGTTCGTCAAGTGACATCACTGCAAGTGTCCTACAGTGGCAATACTGAATCTAGGACTAGCAACCTTTATATTGGTAGTAGTTCCATCTAGGGTCAAATCATCTCGTAGGTATTATTTATCAGGTATTTGAATGAGCGCTTTCGCTGTTCACGAAAAAATAGAAACGACAAGTGGACATGACTTAAAATTATTATATTATTCTGGGTCAGAGAAACTCATGTTTTTTGTCGTGTTTGGTAGTTTGTGCTTAATTACTTAGTTTCACCCCCTGTTTCATCCTTTAATTAGTCACTAAAACAGAATTTTATGATATTTAGTCAATTTATTTTGTCATTATTTTCCCTTTTTTGTCACTGTATTTGCAAGTAACGTTATCACTATTATTACAAGAAGTAATGCGTGAGTAATTTTTTAACAAGTGCTGTCGTTAGTTTTTAATCATAATCAATTATTGTAATACCAAAATAACGTTATTTGGCGTCAACATTATTACAAGAGTAGCACGTGGTTAATTTTTTTACACGTGTTTTTTACACTACTTGACCAACTGCATCACCAAAATAACATTATTTTGCGTTCAATATTACAAGAAGTAACGTATGATTAATTTTTGGACACGTACTGGTGACTAATTCCTAATTACAATGAGTAACAACGTCACCAAAACAACGTTATTTGGCGTCTAAGGCACTACAGGAAGTAACAGGTGATTGATTTTTTAACACACGCTGCTGATAAATGCTGAACATTATGAATTATTCTATCACCAAAACAACGTTATTTGGCGTCTACAGTATTAACAGTAACACGGGATTAATTTCTTAAAACGTACTGTTGATTAATTTTAAATTATAATGAAATGTTGTATGACCAAATAACGTCATTTGCCGTCTATAAATCAAAAATATCACGTAGCTATATATCACGTGGCTCGGTAATTATTCATTATTCTCTAAGGTAGACCAAATCCAGGGGCGTTAAAATTAGTGAAATAACTCAAGAGCTGGGCAAGATCGCATATATACGAACGACACGCTCAATTTTTCACTGAAAAGGAGGTCTCTTCACGGCTCATATTTAAAATTTATAAGACACAAATGATCAAAATGTGAAACTCGTTTGGTTAAGCCATCAAGCAGCATGATAAGTAGGACTAATGAACCTAAATCCCTATAATATTTCAATAAGTCCAGCACCAGAAATTTTAAAATTCATTGAGTCCATCTCTCAAATTTTGATAACTTAGCATAAACAACACTCAAAACGAGCGTTTATCAAGAAAGAATCATGAGTTCAAAAGCTGAGAACAATTACAACCATTTTTAGCTTGAACTTGAACATTGAACTTACACTGAACACTGAACTTAACATTGACACTGTCACACTGAAACAGGATCATCAGATTTAGTCTAGCTAGCTAGCTAGCCAACCATTTTTAGCTTGAACTTGAACATTGAACTTACACTGAACACTGAACTTAACATTGACACTGTCACACTGAAACAGGTTCATCAGATTTAGTCTAGCTAGCTAGCTAGCCAACCATTTTTAGCTTGAACTTGAACATTGAACTTACACTGAACACTGAACTTAACATTGACACTGTCACACTGAAACAGGTTCATCAGATTTAGTCTAGCTAGTTTTATGTACAAATAGAATATTTTTTATGAATTAAGGTTGATATTTGCTAGTCGTGAACTATATTGACAGATTTTTCTAAAATTTATTATGCCAACAAATATTCTCAAGGGAATATATCTGTTTGCTTTGACAAGGCTTTACAAATTATAAGTCTTTTGTTTCAAATTAAAAGTTTCGCCAAGGTAAAAACCATGGATTCAAACGTTGTTCTGTAATTTCCTCAATCACTTCATGGCCACAACATTTTTCAGATTTCTCAAACAAATTCTTATATTTGCCGCGTAATTCGTCAATTTTAGCCCCTATTTTTAAGTAAGCCGTCTTCCAATAAAACCTGTGTATATGTCTGACTTGGATTATAGAATTTTTGTCAGCACTTTTAAGAACAAACTTCGGACGAATTTTACTATTAAATAGTTTTGATTTTAGCCTTTTTTTAAGTAGGGGTCTCCCCCAATAAAACCTGTGCACATACCTCACTTAGATTATAGTATTTTTTGTCACTACTTCTAAAAATCAATTTCGTTTATAGTAAAAACTTTCAATTTTAGCCCTTTTCCATTTGGCCCTTTCAATTTTAGCCCTCTTTCAAATTTTATCGTCCCCCAATGAAAACATAAGCATACCTCTGAATTACATTTTCAGATTTCGTGTCACTACTATTAATAAAAAACTTTGGACAAATTTTAATAGTAAATAGTTTTGATTTTGGCCCTTTCAAATGTTAGCTCTTCTTTCAAAGTAGTGCCCTCCCCGAATAAAGCCTAAGCACCTGCTTGACTTAGATTATAGCACTTTGGGATTTACCACTAATAAGAAGTAACTTCGGCCGATTTTTGATAATAATTAATTTCTCCCTTTGAATCAAAAATTGGAATAAATTTGAGTTGAAGTAATAGTTGCATCAGTTACTATGTGATCCTTCCCTAAAACTGAGTTTATTTAATTGTGAGCAGGAATTTTGTAACATTGAGGAAAAACCGTCCTTATGTGTTCATATTTCAGAACGATATTTCTAATTAGAAATTTTACCTTGATAAAAACCGGTGACTACTGGTGCTGGTGATGGATCCAAACATTGTCCAAGATTCTCAGACGGTACCAAATTACCAAATTGTCGTTCCAACTCCTGAATATTAACTCCTTCTTCAAAAGGATCAGGCAAACCGTTAAAAATTGTTTGATCTTCCCTATAATTGCAATTTTGGTAAAGACAAAATAAAAAGGAAAAACAAAATAAGAAATTTATAATTGAAATCCCTAGAATAAAAATCCCTAGAACTGGAACTTGTTAAATACAAAATAAAAGGAAGAAAAATCACAAGAAAGTTATACTAGAAATCCCTAGAATAATAAGAAATCTCTGGAATTAGAATTTGGTAAAAACAAAATAAAAGGAAGAAGAATAATAACAAATTTGTACTTGAAGTCCCTAGAATTTGAATTTGGTAAAAAAAAAAAAGTATTTTGATTATATTATTAATAGCCATCTACAGCAAAATTTAATGCGAATAATAAAGCAAAGAAACAAATAAGAATCCAACTCTCTTAAAAACTCGTTCAGATCGTTAAGTTTGAATCTTCATGCACAAAAGGCCTTCCAAAATTCCAAATTTAACTAATTAGTTCCACTTATTTATTTCAACGGGGCAACATTGACAAAAATGTAGTGCTGCCCTGAAAACTTCAAAATCTTGAAACAATCTTAGAAAAAGAGACCTGAGATGAATCTAAGAAGCAAAGAATGTTTTTATTTTGATTTCTTGGTACTTTGTCAATATTTCACATATTCCACTAAAGAAATTATGACAAGAAAACTGTGGGCACTAGAATAAACAAAAATTACAAAATTTCAAAATCCAACAGAATAATTTGTACTACAAAAACTTTATAAGTGGAAATAAGCTTTTTTGCCAGAAAGCAAACTTTCAAGAAGAAAAAAAAACTGTGGATAATTTACTAGAGAAATTGTTTCTGTAGAATCATATATTATAGAACCATATGTAAGAGAATCATATATACCACTTCCCAGTGCAACTGCAATGTCACTACTGCCATCTATTTATAGTACCAAAGAAAATAACCATAGATGGCAAATAACATTTTTTGTTTATGTAAGCGTTCACTTTTTATTTTTTAGAATCTGTTATAAAAAGACATGGGGAAAGTCTTTGAGTACGAAGTTCGATCTAACAAAACCTAAGAATGGGATTCTGCTAGAACTATTGCGGAACTAAACTTTTTTCAAAACTAGATTTGTTACTGGGAATAGTCTTGTGGAGGCAAGTGGGTTTGATCTCAGCTTGGTAATACGAGACTTCGAGTTTGAACACGACTGGAGGGCAAAATTGCAGGGCTGAAGCAAACACCTTAGTGGTGAAGAAGCATCGTTAATTCGACATAATACATTACTCTTCAAAGTTAGCTTATGATTTATGTTATTTGCAATTTGTTTTGAAATCCGATGATACTGTAAAAAAAAAAAGATTTTTCAAACCCAACCAAGCATCTGATAGAAATATGTCAATAAATGGCTCCGTTTTGAGGTAAATTAAGTAAATTAAATTAAATTAAGTAAGTAAGTTAATTAATTAATTAAGTAAATCAATTAAGTAAATTAAGTAACTCTGTACAGGAAATAAGAATAATTTAATTCGTTAATCGGAAACAATACAATACTGATCAAAGTTAGTTGTTTAAATTTTTTAACAGATAATTATATATCCTATTATAATTATCCTATCCTGTTTATTTGTTTTTAGTGTCATTGATGGCCCAAGAGACAAAAATAAGCTGATCTTATTTTATAAACTGGATTGTGGAGCAGTCATGATATTTAATAGCGTTTTTACTCGGGACCAATTTTTGAGAAATTCGCTCTCAGATCTCGATTTTTGACCAGTTCTCGATCTGCGCGAATTCGGCAAAGAATAGAGAATTTGCAGCTTAGCAGCAATCAGCGATAAACTAAAAATTATTAAGGATAGTGCAGATCTCCAAGTTTTTAGGAAATTAATTATTTCAAGTTCATAATCAAGGCCGTATTTAGGGGGGGGGGGGTTGATGGTTTGACGCCCCTTTTTCGGGGGGGGGGGCATTTTTATATTGAAAAGTGTATATAAACGAATTTTTGATGAGTCTTTTTAAGCTTTGTGTGATTTGTTTTAAAATATGATGATTTGTAAAAAAAATAATGAAATAAGAATTTAATGAAGTATAAAGGCTAAAATAGAGAAACATATAAAGAATAATAAATGCAACTACTTAGGAATGGAAATATATGTATAGATCAAGCCAAAGTAAATATGGGCATTGGACAACATATTAGTATTATGTATTAATTTATTAATACAAATAATGTTAAGCACAATGCTTGTCGTATAAAGAGAAAACTTACTGCAATAATAACAAAACAAGAAATAAAAGGAAAACCAAAGAAATGAAAATAACAAATTAAAGAAATACACAAACCTATTAGACAACCTATTGCTAGGAACTATTACTTACAGAAGTAAAATGTTTAATAGAAATTCTCTTCTCATATTACTTATTTAGTCAAAGCCGGCTTCTCCTTGTTTTTAAGTAGACTTAGTGGCGACTTATAACGATCAATTCCCTCTACCACCTTAATGCATACAATAATTAATACAAAATGTTGGCAACAAGATTCGATCGAATTAAAACAACACAAAGATTTTTTCTAAGAATAAAACAGAACTAAACTTATTTCTAAACAAAATTTGCTATTTAAAATATACGAATTCGGTTTTTTAAGATTTTTAAAAGACAAATAATATTTTATTTGGGAATTGCTTTGATTTTTTTATGATAACGTAATAAAAAAATTAAATAAAGAATTGCGTTTGCCGCATTCTGTCGATTCACAATTCCTACCAAAAAATTAAGGTTTATTATGTGCAGTCATACTAGGGAAAATACGAAATATACTTGCCCAATGGGACACAACAACCCAAAATAGGAAACAATAAGACATCTAACTTCTCACAAAAATAGGAAACAATGGGACCTTTTGCTTAGTTTTTCAACGAAGACGAAGAAAACTGAAAATTTAAACTCCCTGTCAATCAGCTAATCCTAAGCTTGGCAAAAATAGGCTTAAAAAAAAACAACACAAAAATAGCAAACAATAAGACCTTTTACTGCTCACAAAAATTGCAAACAATGGAACCTTTTACTTGATTTTTCAACGAAGACGAAGAAAATTGAAAATTTAAACTCCCTGTCTATCAATTATGCCTAGGCTTGACGAAAAAGTTTTTTTTCAAAAAAAAATAATCTAAATAGCAAATAATAAGACCTCTTATTTCTCACAAAAATTGCAAACGATGGAGCCTTTTACTTGGTTTTTCAACAAACGCAAACAAAATTGAAATTTAACTCCGTGTCAATCAGTTAAGCCTAAGCTTGACGAAAATATTTTTTTTTTCAAAAAAAAAATCATAAAAATAGCAAATCTTTAGACCTCTTACTTCTCACAAAAATGGCAAACAATGTGACCTTTTACTTGGTTTTCCAACGGATACGAAGAAAATTAATAATTTAAACCCCTACCAATCAGTTAAGCCTTAAACATCGGATAAGACCATGAAATGGCTGAAACTTTGAAATAGCACACTCGGGTAGCAATTCTAACAGGGCCAGTTTTGCCGTTATATCTGGAGCATAATAATTCTGCACATTTTTTCTATTCTTATACCATAGAGTAATAGCAAATAGAGTAGTTTAGAGAGTTTAGTAGTTTAGAGTAGTTTTAGAGAGTAAATAGAGAGTTTAGGTAGCAAATAGAGTAAAAATCTCAAATACCTAAAGTACACTGAGCAGAGAGCTTGGACATCTTTCTTGAGGAAAATTTGAAACAAAATAGATAAAAACAAGACAGAGTGGTCGCAGTAGGTCGAGTTTCACTGGTGTTTTACGGTTATATTTACTCCTGTTAGCAACAATTTTTGAATACCCAATGTGAAGCTTTACATACCCAATGTGAAGCTTTAACTTAGCACCGGAAACTGCACGCGAACGAAATAAAAGAGACATCTGTCGTCTGAAACTCACCGAGATATTTTCCCTGATTAGGTGTAAGATTTACGCGTGAAGTCGGCTGGTATTCAAAGACTAAGCATGTTACCTCTTCATTCGGCTGACCAATACTTGTCTTCATTTATATCTTACTTTGTGCGGAATTTTAGTTGGTGAGGGATTTTTAAGAATATTGTAAATAAGTGGATGGAAATGTAATGGACAGTCTTATGCTAGCGAGCTTTTTATATAGAAAAAAACAAATTAAAATAGAGAAAAATAAATACAAATACTTATGGATGGAAAATATATGCATAACAAGTCGAAAATAAATACTGGCTTCGGATGGATCTTTATATCAAGTGCATTATAGGTTCTAGAAAAGTTTATAATGTTGAAAATAAACTAAATTTTTCTATCTAGATGAGAACGAATGAACAGTTAGGACAATAGAGAACAAACTACGTATTTTGCAGTAATTTTTTTTTGTGAATACGGTTAACAAGAATCTTTAGATTATTAACTTCTACAGAATCATGAAGGGTGTTCGAAAGCACAGGATAGCTGGCTCCCAGCCTCCCCATTGTACCTCCTGGCTGGAGAGCCATGAAACGGAAATGAGCACCACCGGTAAGGACTGGAAAGTCTAGTGCCATATTCTTTACTTTTTTTTTACTAAATAAAATTATCCATATTTTAAGAGTCACTACATTGCATATTACTTACTTCCTTGATTCCTTCCACGCCGGCTGGCGCATTTGACGACAAGAGAGCTTCTGCACGATGGCCTCTGAAGAACTAGCGGCCAAAAGTCTTCCAAAGACGTTACCGCCAGAATAAGCATTTTTTTTTCTAGGGACTGGCCAGACGTCAATTTTTACCCCTGTCCCCGCCTTCTAATGCCGGGGGGCAGCCCCTGACATCATGGGGGAGCCTGCCGTCACCCATACAGACTATACGGTCCCAATACCACCATCTACTAATTAATTCCTAAATCTGTATTAAGGCGTTGGTTAACAAACCATTCCAGGTTTGTAGTTCATTTGCATTAAATTTGAGATTAATAAAGATTAAATTATAAATAAATAAACCAATAAATAAAATAAATCAATAAATTAAATAAAAATTTAATTAAATAAAAATTAAATATATATTTAAATATTAATTCAATATTACTTCTGAGAGAAATACTTACACGACATTCTCTTCTTCTTTAATCTTTTTTGTCAAAGCCAACTTTTCCCTGTCGTAGGTATTCTTAGTGATAACAATGGGTTGTTTACGCCCTAGTTTTTTTTCAATTACGATCACTACTAACTCAAGAACTTGGTAGACTTGTGGTGTCCAATAATTGAAATCTTTCTTCTGAAACTTTCTTACAACGTCTGGATAATGTCTCTCCTAAAAAAAGAGCGAATATTCATATTCGAAAAAGGCAGAGATCGTCTATATTATTCAAGGAGCAAGAATTGTATATATATTGCTGAATTTTTTCTTGAAAACGACAACATAAATATATATATATATATATATATATATATATATATATATATATATATATATATATATATATATATATATATTGATTTTTTTCTTGAAAACGACACATAAATTTTTTTGAAAATTGGCAGATTACCATTTTCTAGTGCTAAAAATCGACCAAGCAGATCACGGCTTTGATAAAATACGTTTCCCCTTCCCAGCCCTCCTAAAAAATTTTCATAAATCGCCTGCTGACTGAAATTAGTATCTACTGAAAGCCTAACAAGCATGAGCGTAAGAGGAAGGAGTTGAAACACCCAATTTGTTTGTTGACAAATTTGCTTCGATGGTATCCACTCTACAAGGGTGAGTGAATAGCAGTCACGCCATTACTATTCTTAAAAGTTCGAGCCTGGCTTAATCGAATTCGTATGCAGCAACCGCTTAATTAGTTGTCTTGTTTAATGCTATTTAACAAAACAGGTCAACTGAAATTTGAACGACAAGAGCATGAGAGCAAAGTTGGTGTTTTGACATTTAAATGCATTAATGCATTTTAAACATTAAATAATATAAAAGCTCCGAATATTCAGGATTTATCAACGGGAAAAAAAGTTTTCGTTTCCAGTCCCTATTTCCCCCTTGATAAAGGCTTCCAGATGTGGAGTTGAAGCATTTGGAATTTTTTTTATTAATTAATGTTTTGTTGCTGCTTTTGCTTTTAGTTCGTTGTCACTGCTTTATTTAAATTAAAACCGTTTTTTTCTATTAAATTCTCGTAAATGGAAAAGCAGTGTGGTTTAAGAAATTAACCTGTATAATTTGAGGAGAAAACTTTAATAGGTGCAACAATTATTTGATAACTGTACTACTTTTCACAGACCGGCTTAAAAGAATGTTTCTTAGGAAATAAAGAGGAAAATGGGAGAGAGAGTGGGAGAGTGAGAGAGATATTAAGGGGGAAGGAAAGATAAAGGGAGACAAATTTGGAAGAGAGGGAGCGATATAAGGGAGAAAGGAGGAGAGTGACAGAGGAGGAAATGAGAGAAGAGGGGAGGAATAGAGAGAGAAGGAAGGAGAGACAAAGATTTACCAAAAACTTTATCCTGTGGCCTATTCCTTTGATATGACAAACCATCGACTTAAAATTTCCAGATTTTTCGCACAAAACACAGTTAACAAAATCTTTGTCCTTGACATCAATTACATACTCGAGACCTGAAAAGGAAGCATATACTAAACACAAATAAACATCCTATCTACAAAAAAAAAAAAAAAAAAAAAAAAAAACGCGTTTTATATATACATATGATTTGTCAAGCATGACAGGACGTTAAAAAATAGTAATAATAACAGAAAAAACTAAGCCGGCAAAGTTTACAACCCACATTTGTTAAACTAGGCATAGAATGTTTCTTTCCTTTGATCTTTTGGCCAATCAAAGTAGCCTATGCATCTCAGCTGTTTTTGTTTTTTTTTTTAATCTGAAAATTAATTTTGGTCCTATATAGTCAATTTATCGACTATTGGCATTTGCAAAAGTTGGAGGGAGAGGAAAATACAGCCTTCCGATAAGGGAAACCATTTGCCCTATAGACCAAGGCCCTGTGCCCTAGGAGACCAGATGTAATTTGCCCTAAAAATACCATGATTTCTTCCTCTCAGCATGGACTCAAGTAGAAATTTAGTCAAATTAGCTTAAAAAACTTAGTATTTAATAACTAATTTCTTCTCACACTTCTAATTTCAGCAAAATATCCTTGATTCCTTACGATTGAGCAAAGAATATGTAAAAATCCATAACTATAAACATCGGATGTCTCCTGAGACATGTCAAAAAAGCCCCCTCCTTTGAATGAATAAAAAAATAAAAAAGCATCTATTGTTCTGTTTCGATAATATCTTAATTTATTTCATAGGACGTAGCCATGAAAAGATTTTCATACAGAGGGTAACAACAGTTAACTAATAAGAATTAAATAATAATCTTATAATTAATATACTCAATTAATTAATAATAATTGAATTAATTAATTAATAATAATTGAATTAAATAAGAATCTTCAGTACACAAATACATTTACCGATCGTGAAAGATTTCATATGTGAAAATCAATTTCAAGCTTTTCATTTTAACGCCCTTCTTCCAGAGAAGTGTCACTACAAATTCAAGAAAAACAAAACATAAAAGCAAATATATAACCCATAAACATAAATACGGGGGGTCGAAATGCGCAAGAGAAGTGACTTTAAGTGCCTTTTCAATTGGGAATGTGACAAAAAGTACTATTCAGAGGCATTCAGAACAGAAGCACAGGGACTGCACGGGTCCCTGTGCAGCCCCTGTTCTTATATTTCTTATATTTTGAGGGACTATTTCTTATATTTTGCCGCCAGGAGTCTTCCGGTTTTGCTATGGATGAGGAGGTAAAATCCTAGTATTTCATTCATTTGTGTTTTTTTTCTCATATCATTCATCATAAGAAACAAATGGAAAAGTAACAAAAATAATGAGGTTGTACTAATACGGCATAAATTCACACATCATGATTACCTAATAAAGTGCAAATCCCGGCCCATAATAACTAAGAGTAAAAACATGCCTAAAAAAACTCTTTTCCCTGAATAAAATCGAATATTACTCAAAATAGAATCCAATTCAGGAGTGGTAACTGTTAGCCATATCCAACAAAATAGTGTTTAGGAATTACACCCGTTGCATAGCGTCGTGTGGTTTTTTCCAGAAGTTACCGACATTACCAATTATCATGGTCGTAGCAATAGCCGTAATCTAGTAAAAACAAACCACAGCCCTTGGCGACCAAAAATTTAAAATAATTTTTTGAAAAAACTGTCAAGGAAGAAAAAATTGCCTTTTGGAGCTGATCCAGATATGGTAACAATACTTTTGATTAATTTTAACGGTAAAAATTTACAAGTAAAAAATTCAAAATGTTAACAAAAAATAAAATTAAAAAAAGTAAAATGTAAAATTACAAAAATAAATTTAAGGTAATTTCACAGGACAACCTGAAAACCCTCAAAAATTATGTTGGATACAAGTGAAAACTGCACATTGGAATCGTCATGGTCGAGAAACTCAGACAGGAAAGTTACAGCCCTCCACCTTGAAAAACAAGGAAAACGAATTTTTTTTTTTGCATGGGTAACATTCATGTCCTATTTTTTTGTTCTTTATTTTTTCTTTATTGTTTTTTTTTTCATTTGAAGTAAAGATTGGCTATTTGCAGACCAGTAGTAATTGACTCACCAACAAAGACATGCTGGTTCATTTCATACAAGTCCGTAGGATCAAGTGCAATTTCTTGTACCTCGGGTTCGGGCACAGTTTCGACAATTTCTTCTGCCGGCTTTTTTGTGGTAGGAAATTCGTAGTCCATGTCAAGGCGAGCTGAAAATATTAGAATGTTTGAGGCAAAATTTAGCCAAAAAAGCAGCATATAAAAATTTGAGGGTAGTAAACGTGGGTAGTATAATTAGTAAAAATGATGGATGCAGCGAAGATATTAAAAGTAGAATAGCCAAGGCCCAAAGTGCTTTTTCACAGCTGAAAAAAGTTTCGAAGAATAGGAAGATAATTCTACGAACCAAGATTAGAATATTGGAAGCTACAGTGATGACATTGCCCAAGTATGTCTCTGAAACGTGGGCACTCCAAAAGAAGGAGGAGGATTTATTAGATGTTTTCCAGAGGAATTGTCTACGGATAGTTTTGGGTGCCCGTTTGTTAGACTGAATTTCAAACAGTAAGCTGCACGAAAAATATAATTCTATCCCACTTTCTAGGGCTATAATGGTAGAAACGGTTCTGATGGCTAAGACACGTTCTGCAGATGAAAGACGACAACACGTTATGCGGATGATTGTCAAAGATCATCCTTTCTGACCAACCATCTAGAGCCAACTAAAAAGCAGGTCGTCCCCGAATGGGCTGAGAGGAGGTCTTGATGAAGGATTTAAGAGAAAATTGAACTCCTTTGGAGGGTGTGCAGAGGGAGGCTTTGAATTGACTGGGATGGAGGAGGAGAGTGCGTAGATTGTGTTGTCCTCAGGTTGCTTGGAGCCGCACTGATTCGTTAATAGTAGTAGCAGACAAAAATGACGGACTATTTTATAAGAAACTCAGACGCCTCACTAACCGCATTATCAGTAATCCAGAATATTATTTTTTAACTTCGGAATTGCATTATAGCATCGCTGAAAATCAAGCACTAAAAGCAATACTTGAATCTCTAGAAACTCTGCTATTTCTGCTAACATGAAGATATGAATTCTATTTTCTAACGAAGATATCAATTTCTAAGGAGTATTAAACATCCCAAGACTACCCAGACCATAGGCGTCAATTCAAAAAAAATTAAGGAGAAGGAATATGTTTCCCAATATCTAGGGATGGGGGGGGAGTAAACTTGTGGCTTATTTAATTTTCAAATGGATATCCCGAAAAGGGGCGTTTTCCTAAAAGGTATTTTTCCAAATCTAGGAGGATTAAAAAAAAATCCAGGGGTCAGATGCACCCTCGCTTCAGATTTATTAGCAAAGTGACAGTAACAAAATTGCGCAAAATTAAGCGGGTTCAAATCATATTACAATTCTCAAGAATACATTATTTTCTACGATAAAAATCACTGCAATTTTATAGATCTATGTAGCATACGCTGTACAGCAACAACCTTTGCTTGCTTTAAGTTCCAATTTCGTTCTTTGCTTCCATTACAAAATTTTTTTTTAATTAATAAAGGCTTGAATAATATAATATAAGTGTCAGTGATCGGAAAATCATGCCGAATGGATGTTCAGCTGAGCTCTGCCAAAATATTTACTAATATAATAAATTAAAAAAAAAACACCTATTCATCTAGGCTTCACGGAAATGAAAGCTTTGTGATATATACAGATTTATAACTCATTTGCCATTTGTATTTTTTCACTTTCATCATAACTTTTATTCTCCTCGTCCCATTCTTGTTGTTAATCCCAGTGAATTCGTAACAATTGCAAAATAATAATTATATAGTAATGTTATACATATTAATAATAATAATTACAATAATAACAATTACAAAACAGGGTATTTGTGTCTTATAGTTACCACACTAGTTCTTTGTCTGAGTAGTACCAGTTTCTTTCTGTTTTTCAGTATGCACTCGGTGATAATCAGCTTAGCGTGGGGGAGATAAACTACAATGTAGGTATATTTTGGTTGAATATTCTGTTTTGTAGCGTTGGTATTTTGGTTAGGTTAGATTAGAAACCATTTAAATACCATTTAAAATAAGGTGTTCTGTGCGGCCTGATTTCCATAATTCTCTGCTGTAGTTTACATGATTTTGTTACTAAAGTATTATATTTTCGTCATATTTAGGTATATTCTATTAGGATTAAACCTAGCTTCACTTCTTGAGTGTGGTGGCTATAAGACCTAAGTGCCCAAAACAAGTTAAGTATACACACAATTTCAAGACCACTAAAAAAAATGCAATGGCTTTTTTTGACATTAACATTTTTTTATTCTTTTTTTTAAATGTTAACAGTTTGAGATTTTTGGTATATTTCTCGTCTTGAAGGGGTCTGGGGTGAATTCTTATTTACTTCCTATGTCTTTTGCTAAACTATTCTTTGAAACCATCGATTAATGGTACAATTTCACGCTTCAGAAAGAAGAGAGAGAGAGAGGGGAGAGAGAGAGGCAGAGAGAGAGAGAGAGGCGGAGAGCGAGAGAGAGGTAGAGGTAGAGAGAGACCTTTCAGGTTAGTATCCACGTTGGGTCCACCAAGTAGGTTTTTTGCGTGTTTTTGGCCTTTCCTATGACTTTGCAGAACTACAAACCCAGTTACAAAAGTATTGCATATGTTACATGCAATGTGCTGTTCTTTGTCGGTCTTAGAGAAAATCGGGTACAGCAAACCATTTCTGTGAAGAAATGTGTCATCTAGGCGCCAATCTTTATATTCTTCGCCCTACAAGAAAAAAAAAACATTTAGTATCCGATTTAAAAAAAATGCACATAATTTATGAAAAAAAGTAAGCCTTAAATGAAACTGGTGCCGTATATTGTTGTTTGTTTTCTATCTTTGTTTTGTTTCCAAGCACGGTTAACATTAGATTGGTGCGCTGGATTCACGACCCATTGTCTGAGAGGGCGTGGGTTCGAATCCTAGTGTACCCAATTATTTAGTTTGGGATGGGGGTCAGTGGCGTGACTCTGTAAGCTCAGCCAGAGTCGACCCAGCACTAAATGGATACCTGGAGAAATCTGGGGAAGTTAAATAAGAAGGGTGTGCGAAAGCACAGGATGGTTGGCCCCCAGCCCCCCACTGCACTTCCTGGCCGAAAAGCCAAGAAACAGAGATCAGCACCTCCGGTAGGGACTGTAAAGTCTAATGCCTTATTCGTTTTACTCTTTTACGGTTAACATCAGGTCAGATTCAGTCAAAATGTTGATGCTCACAGTGAGAACAAGCAGACAGTCTATTGTGCCGTAGAGGAATCTGTGATTAGATTGATTTATCGTAACAGAAAAGCGTACATTATCAGATATAATTTCGCGTAAAAACAGTAATTTCGCGCTGGAAACGAGGGCAAAAACGTGTCCAGTCCAAAGCCTAATAGGGGTGGCCCACCTGCCTAGAGTGTCAGGCCAGGTTTAGCACCCAATTCATAATCTCAGATAGTTGCACTAGCACAAACTAAATTAAATATCGGATTGACCAAAAAGTCGCTTGAACCCGCAAGCCAAGTAAAAGTAGTATAACTCGTAAGTACAACGTGTCATTAACTGAGAGCCTTTTATAGAGAAATTAAATAAACAAAAAAATTTTACTGGAAGTAAGGAGCGACATTAAAACTCAATACGAACATAAATTATTCCGCATACGGATTGCCCCTTCTCAATATCTTGCTCTTCACACTGAAATTTTTAGCACTTAAAAAAAAAACTTCCTATAAGAATTAAACGGCCCTTGTGTTTCATGAGTCGTTCTTAAAAAACTGGGACAAACAGTCAAACTTCAGCGTAAAGACCACGATAAGGTTCTTTGACTTTTAGTGTATTAAGATTCTTTGGCTTTTAGGGGGCATTTCCCCCCTTTTCAAAAATCAGGCTAATTCTCTTAGACCCGTGACCTTTTACGGGTAACACTAAGCTTAATGAATCTTATACATTTGGAATCAGCATAATAAGTCGATTTTTTTATAGGTTTATTTATATCAAAATTTTTCTTTTTTAGAGTTTCGGTTACTATTGAGCCGTGTCCCTCCTTACTTGCAGTTCACTACCACGAACTGTTTGAAAAGAGGCAGTTTGCAAGTGTAATATTTACCAGCTACCTTTCAAAACCTTTGAACAGGAAGCTCTATTGTTAGAAGCGAATGTGAATAAGTTATCCAGAATTAATTCCTTTCTCGGCGCACTGAGAAAAATGTAAACTTTTCATAGCCCTGTTCTGTTAGATCATGCATTCTTAAAGCATCGAGAAGCAAATTTTTGTAACAAGCTTTTTTTATTATAGGCACTGGATGATATGCTGACCAATGTAGGTGGCTTCGATATGCAAAACGATACAATAATAACAGAACAATTATTAAAACGTTATTTACATAAGGGACGGTACTTGAAAAAATACTTGGGCCCTCCTCCGGATTTAAAGAGAGAAATTATATGTAGGGGCTGGCTTCGATATTCGTAATTAATGATAACAGAACAGCAGCTAAAAACTTGACAAAGGATGTCAATTGAGAAAATACTTAAACTCCCCATCCTCTTTTCCAGGTTTAAAGATAGAAATTTAAAAGAAAATACATTCAAAAAAGGAAATGTATTGGCCGAAAATATCAGTCGATCAATTTTAGAGGGAAATGGGTCCGACGGCGAAAAGAGTATTGAAAAGGCACCATTATGCAGTAGAAAAAAATCTGTCTTTTGGAGATAATTCATCTTCGATTGATTTTGTAGAGATCCTTATCTTATTGAGTAAAAAAAAACAATAAGGAGAGAGAGAGAGAGAGAGAGAGAGAGAGAGAGAGAGAGGGAGAGAGGGGGGGAGAGAGAAGTTTATTAATATTAAATTGAAGACAATACAAAATACAATTCAAAATCGAATTACAATACACATAATTCCCCTTGAAAGGCTCCATGGCCAGGGATACAAGGGGGATAAGAAAAAAAATATTATACAAGCAATAAATTCAATATAGGCAATCACATATAGCAGTTTACAGGCAACATATTTATGGGGGATACAATATAAGCAACAACTAGAAGGGAAAAAAAAACATACAGAACATACCTGAGGCCTGGGAGCAAAGTGCAGAGAGGAAAATCACACACCACTAACAAAACACAGGGGCCATCAACTCCTCAGAAGAGAGAGAAAAAAAATTAATCTATTTGATTCTTTATTAAATGATCCTTAAGAATCCTTTTTAAAGTCCAAAACGAGTGGCATTTCTGCACTGAAGAAGGTAGTGAATTCCAGACCTGTTGACAAGCAATGTGGGGATTGAAATCTGATCGAACAGTAGGGGTAGGCGGAATGTGGATATTATTTGAAGAACGAAGGCTATATGGAGCTGAATCAGAAATAAACATAGGAGTTTTCCGAAGAGATTTTGGAAGATTGCCGTGAAGTTGATCAAAGACAAAAGAAGCACAAGAAATAATGTAAATAGACCGTATACTTAAGAGCTGTGTTGGTGAAGAACGGTTGGTGTCCATAACCAGACGCCGTGCTTTATTATACATGACGGAAAGTGACCGCAGCGTAGACGGAAAAGTAGACATCCATACAATGGGGCAATAAGAAACATATGACTGGACAAGACAGAAAAAAAGAAGTTTCAGAATAGATCCAGGAAATGTATATCTAAGTTTTCGAATGATACCCAAACTCCGTGAGACCTTAACCCTAATCATGGCTACATGGTTTCTGAATGAAAGGTTCTCATCAAGCAGGATACCAAGAAACCGGACCACCCGATTCTCTGGTCTACACAAGGAGCCTTGTGACACCTGAAGGTTTGTAAGCTGAGGGAAAGCTACACCAATTCGAGAAAAAATAAGAAAATGTGATTTACCAACATTCAAGACCAAGTAATTGGCATTAAACCATGACATAACTCTCTCAAATAATGCCACAAGGGTAGACTTGATATCACATTCCGTCTTCCCAAGGGTCCCAAGAGTGGTATCATCAGCAAAAGCAACAAGAAAATCTTCATTAGAAGAAGTATTGGAACACGACTGAGCATTAGGCTAACACAGCTTGCAACATGCCAGAGGCCTGGTGTTTTTTACAGCTGGAATCAGATCATTAACATAAATCAAGAATAAAATGGGACCAAGAACAGATCCCTGCGGGACGCCATAATATATTTCAGAAGGGCTCCGGAAAAGCGGATCAATTGAAATAAGCCTACCAGAAAGGTATGAATAAAACTAAGAATAAGCATTAGATCTTATACCAATATGTGATAGTTTCCAAAGAAGAATCCGATGAGTCAAGGAATCAAAAGCTTTACGAACATCCAAAAATAAAGCTGCCGGGATATGACCAGAATCTATTGCCAAATGAATGAAATTCGATAAAGCTGCGCAAGCATGCTCCGTAGAGTGACTTGCTCGGAATCCAAACTGGAAATCATGCAAAATATCCTTTGCATCCAGAAAACTAATAAGCCTGGATAGCATAGCCTTCTCAAAAATTTTGCTGAAAACAGATAGGAGAGAAATTGGCCTATAATTAGCAGCATCACTCCGAGAACCACCTTTATAGAGTACTATAACCTTAGCTCGCTTGAGAGATTCAGGGAAAATACCTTTCTCGAAAGACAGATTGACGAGCTTAGTCAGTGGTGACAGAATAGCAGGCAGAATGGCACGGATAACCCTTGTAGGAATTTTGTCTGGTCCTGAAGAGGATGATCCTTTAAGAGTATTCACGATACGAGCTACCTCAAATTCAGAAACAGAATTCAAGACCATCGACTTCAAACATGAGGGTCCAAGAAAGGCTCTGAAATCGCACCGAGAAGTTGCTGAGCTTGCAGAGGAAGCAGTTACCTTTCCTATATTAGCAAAATAAGAGGTAAGCTCTAGCTGAACATCTACATCTCCTTGGACGGTTTTACCATCGATTTTCAGCATTGATGGAACTGAAGGCAGAGTAGGTCTAAGAACTGAATTAATTAAATACCATGTCTTACTTACATCCTTCCCACATTCATAAAATTTCCTATGATAATACTAAGACTTGACCTTCCGACACAGAGAATTAAATATATTCCTATAGGCCTTGAATCGTTCGTGATGAGCTAAAGATGGTGAAGCCTTGTAAAGCTTCCACAAATAATTTCTCCTTTTCCAGCTTTTATAGAGACCTGGAGTCATCCATGGATTCAGTGGTGCTATCCTTTTCGAAGTATGGGGCGCTGGACCCCGATTGCAAATTTCCAGGATTCCTTCTTTAACTAAATCATAAAAGGAATCAAAAGAGTGGTTAAAATCTAAATCAGAAACCAAACTACCCCATGGTACATCAGCCAGACGAGAATTAAGTAGACTTAGCTCAGTATCACCATAACGGAAAAATGGGAGATTAGATGGTGATGCTATACGCTGCGCTTGAGCAGCACTCTTATATCGGGAAATAGCGGGAAAATGATCAGAAATATCACTAACCAGCACCAAATTATCTAAAACATCTAGTGACGAGAAAATATTATCGATAAAAGACGCTTGTGTTTCTGTAACTCGGGTTGGTATAAGGTAGAGTTCCCGAAGAGAGCATCATTGACAAAAAATCAATAGTTGAAGCAGAATTTTGATCCAGCAGGTTGAGGTTAAAATCACCCATAAGGATTAGTTCACACGGATGTTTATGGACTGAGTTCAAAACTTCTTCCAGAATTTTCAAAAACGAAGGATTAGATCCACTGAGGGACCTATAAACCAAACCGACAACTAAGTACTTACGCATTGATTTAATCTCAATAAATAGAGATTCAAAGATCCCTTCCTCATTTCTGCTCAAATCATTTCGGACATTATATGCAAGACGATCAGCAATATAAAGCATAAGGCCACCTCTCGCCATCTGTTTCCTATTCAGCCTCTCCATCCTATATCCTGGAATATCTAGAAGGATATCCTTTTTTGAATCCAGGAAAGTTTCACATAATCCTATAACATCAGGAGTTCCATCACTAACGATCCGTTTCAACTCATCAAAAGACGAGCAGAGTCCCTGAATGTTCAGATGAAACACTGAGAAAATATCATCTCGTTTAGAGGAAGCAGAACCATTTAATTGCGAAACACACTTACTTTTAAAACCGAATTAGAATCATTATTCATCTGATTTCTATTTCCAATTTAATTATTAATAATATTTTCAATATCTGAAGGATTATTTTGTAAATCAAGTAAACGATCCCCCAAAGAGTTGATACCAGCCTGGCCACTACTCATGGTGGATGGCAGTTCCGCCCCACGACCAAGCCCACCAGACCACAGGTATAAGAAAAAAATATAAGGAAAGAAGAGTAAAAAATAATATAATCAAGGTATGAATAAAAAATGATAATAAAATCAAGGTAAGAATAAATAAGAAAAAACAGGGAAAGAGAAGAAAAAAGAAACAAGGAAAAACTAAGAACTCCCCCCATGCCCCCCCCCCACTGAAAAGTAAAAGCACTAAAACTCACAGTAAATGGGTTTGTTCTAATACTATACTGTTGGTGCAAGAAAACAAATAGCAACACAATAAAAAAGACACAATATTTGTTGTAGCAGAAGATACCATTATATCATTAAGTCACTATTACTATTTCTATTGCATCGGACCAAACTAACTCAACAAATAATTCAAGCAATACTTTTTTCTTATCAAAACACAAAAAGTGACCGGGCTTCCACAAACTCACTAAACAAAAAAAGAAGAAGAAAAAAAAAAGAAAATTCAGTCATGTAATCGAGTCCATAGAATTGCCCCGGCCATTTCCCTGCCTTCGCTGTTGTTGCGTTTGAATCAGGCTACTAATATCTGGCGTGATTTCATCAAACAAAAATATTTCCACTGGCCCTTTCTTAAGGAGACGAATACATAGAGATGGTGGTATGGATCTCGCAATCCAAGTTTCAAAACCTGTTTTTTCACGAATACTGGTTCGGATAGCTAAAAGTTTTTTTCGAACTTCTCGAACAGACGGGGGAGAATCTTCGGATAAAAAAACATTCTGATTGCCCATGATATTTTTTCCACGAAGATTTCGAGCCTGTTTTAGAACTACCACTTTCAGCTCCCTGGTCTCCATGATAACCTTTATCAGCTTTTTTTCAGGTTTAACATCAGCTATCGTGTATTTGGGTACCTCATGGATTTCAAGGCATGACGAAATTATACTGTCGAAAATCGCCTTAGCGTTTACAGTATCAATCGCTGTCAAGTTCCATACTAGAATATTTTTATCAGTTTCTTTACTTTCCAGCTTCATCATTGTATGCCTTAGGCTAGATAACTGCGATTTCAGTAAACAATTTTCATCAACCAGCACAGAAATGTGGTTCTTCAAATCGTTGGTTTCTACCTCGAGGCTGATCACTTTAGGCTTAATACCTTCCACCTCCAATTTCGATTCCACTATAGATTCTTCGATCTTGGAATCCTTTGTTCTAATCCTTTAAAATTAACATTCAGCTCATTTAACGTAGTCGAATTTTCTTTAAAAGTGTGTAAAACTAGACTTAAACTATCAGCTAGTAATTTCAATGAGATTACATCCATAGGACTGGATGTGAGAAAAGACTCGTCAGATTTATCTTTCTTCCTCTTTCCTCCCATTATACAAAATAGTAATTGAACTCCAAGAAAAAAATAGACTGTAGAAATATACTACCACATAAAACTCCTTTAATTACTCGCTTTGCGTAATATTGGCATCTGAATCTATCCAAAAAAAAATTTCGACAGCAAATCAACCTTGCTGAACACTAAATGAACGGTCCAAGGCAAAGTAGGAGTATTTACCTCGAATGCATTCTTGTTTTATCAAAACTTTGTGAGAGTATATCCGGTTTAAGATGTTCACTGAATGAATGCTATATGCGAACTGAGGGTGGTTTTGACCCGAGTAAGGAGATAATACTAGCAATACAATAATTAAAATGTTAATCAGAAGAAGGAGAAATAGGTGATGCACCATCTTGACATGGCACCACGAACCTAAGGGCGGAAATAGGCCCTAGAAGCCATTTGATCAGGGTCAGCTCTTAAAAAGGGTACAACAACTACCAATTTTAGTCCGAATAAGAACCCTTTCAAAATTCTATGATCTCTGGTTCGATACTATTACTCATGAGGAGAGGAATTAGTACATAAATAAGCACCCACGATAAGAAATATCTGAAACTTCGCATTTCTTTAGGTAGAATTTAGAGATTCCACGCAATGGTCTTTAGACATCCAGAATGTGATGGTGCAATTTTCATCGAGATGAAATTATTTTTGAAGGCTGTAGTCTCGATGTCGATAGTTTTCTTGTCAAAATCACTCGTATTCTAATGCGTGCTTAGCTAGACATCAATGTCTAGGCCAAAAAGAAGGAGAAATTTATAAGAGTTCCATCACCAGTGGCAGTGGTGCCAAATAGGGGGAGGGCGTCGTCACCCCCTATAGTTTTACCCCTCCCCCCCTTATGATGAAAAATACTTTTTTTGGGTATGTTCATACAAAACACCCTTTTTGGGTATTTTAAGTGATAATTGAATGAAAAAATTTAATACCCGTGATATTGAAGCTCCAATATGACCCCACCCCCTAACAATTTCATGAATTGGCGTCACAGTCCGACAAATCAACAATGGGAGATAGGAATTAAAAACAAATAGTGCCACTTATTGTGAAGCTTCTGGCAACTTCATTAAGAGAGTAGAAAATTTTAAAAACAAAATTAGTAATTGATAAGATAATTCGACAATGCAATTCTTTAAAGATGATGCAAGTAATGGTTAAGCAGCATATTTTAATTTTCAAGAACTATTTTAATTTAAAAAAGCATTTTAAAGTACCTGGAAAAGCAAGCGTATGGCATTTTTGGTCAAACAAGGTTTCCTAACTCAAGGTGGCGTTGACAATTTTT